>NC_137623.1:1037708-1067708 GCF_963280865.1 Gymnoscopelus braueri
TTGTGAGCTTGTAGATCGGCTATTTGCACTAGTTTGGGGGTTCCGGGGAGACATACATTTAATTGCTCCTTTGAGCTAAAACGTTTGGGAACCAGAGGCTCCAGAGGCTCTTGTGCTCGGTGCTGTAATCTGTGTAACGCTTTGATTCAGCGAGGCTTTGATCTGCTGTTAACGACCACCTGAGATCTAATCTGCTGTGATGTGTGGGAGACGTTGTGTAGGAGAATGTCTCTACTGTGTCACTGTGTAACATGAAGGAACAGGAATATGTCTGACAGCCTATACGTTGTATAAGAGTTGTTCTAATGACTCACTGATAAAGTCACACCTCTATTCATAGAGAAAATAAAGCTCAAGCTCAACTTCATGAGCTTGTAGATGGACTTGTTTCACCATAGGTGACTGATAAAGCACTGATGTAGACAATTAACTCATTAACTGCCAGAGTTAAAACATCATCTATAGCTGCCCTTGCCAGCGATTCCGAGCGTTTTCAATAACCTTTGAAAAATCATAGAATATTATTCTTCACAACGATCCCCCCACCGACCACTTTAAAAGAGTCTCGTTGAATCCAGGGGGCCAGCTTGAGATTTTTACATTGACTACATTGACTCCAATACAGAAGAGACAGTTCATATGAATGGTAGGTTCGCTGTTTTACCCCTGCTGGTGTTAGAAAATAATTTCGCTCAATGCAAGCGGATGGGTTTTTGACAAACTTTAGACTAGATTTTCTTACCTTAATAAACATTGTCATAAATACTGTATGCCTCCAGTCACTAGTTTAAAGTCTTCTTTCAATCATCATGATATGTGTTTTGTTAACACATTGATTGCCAAGATCGCATCGATGCGTTCTTTCAAATCCATCGCTTGAGTGCCAGCAATTCAAAAGAACGCATTGATGCGTTCTTTTGAATTTTCATTGTTTCATCTGTGGTCGCACGGCTCTGTTTATTTCTCATCAGCACTTTCGTTTTCCACTTACGTCACACTCACCCGGAGCCGGATGTATTAAAAAAAAAACATTTCCGGGTCACATTGTTTTTCTCCGGTCATTTTCGGCCAGAATAAGGAAAAACACGTTTTTTCACACGGTATAACAAACGAACGGACAGCTCAACTTCTATTTTCTTTGGTCCGGGTGACTAACAGTCATCGTCGTAGTGTATCACATCGTTTTCAGGCCGATCAGAGGATCAGGGATTGTCGAAAACATCACATCCGGTGAATGACCGGATCTGACGTGGGCCTGTTTGGGAGGGGGCGAGCGAGGTGATCAATGTGTGGATTTGCTGCTCTCTACTGGTGGAACTGTCGTATGTGCTTGACACCACAATCAGAGAATTTATTTGAATGAAAAATTACAAAACAAAAAAAATTTAAAACACGCAAATTGCTGGCACAGGGGGTGAGTACATTATGAATAAACTCTGGCAGTCAATGTGTTAAACTATGGTCCCATTTATTTTAAAATTGACGATAAAGTAGGTTATGCTCTAGGAGGGGGTGGGATGATTTGATTGACAAGCTACACAACATACAAGTTACCCAACCAATAGCATTCTCTAGGGATTTCCGGTTCCTATTCCTGGTTGTTTTTGGGCATTTTTTCCTCTTTTTTTATAACTCAAATCTTTGCTTCTGGGGGTTCCTGGAACGAAATATTTTACAAATGTTCGCTTTAAAAAATATGTAATCCAAGATTTTGCCACAAATTTTCACGATTTAAAAAAAATTGCAGATCTACAAGCTCATAGCGCGGCACTCGGTGCCGCGCTATGAGCTTGTAGATCTGCTATTTTTGAATAGCCCAAAGAAATCTAAAAATGACACAGATGCGTTCCTGGTCTTAAAGGGTTAAATAATAATTGAGACTATGTTTTTAATGTTTATTTTTTTATTTAATGTGTGACTGTGAGTGTGTGTGTGTGGTATCCATGGCGATAAGCATCACTGGGTACCCCAGCAAAGTAGACGGCTGTGAACAGAGCTGACAGCCTGTCACGACTCTGACATTTTTACTGGACGATTGACTCACACAAATAAAATGATCTAATCGTGTGGCTTTTAGAGCTTTTGATAAACAAACGTTGCACGGGGACAGATGTGACCCACAACTACACAGAGAAAAAGACAAATACACAAAGAAATGACTGATGACACAGTGTTGTGTTCTTCACGGGTCATAATAAATGCACTTATTATTAAGAACATGAAGAACTCTCTTTCTGCCTTTGTTTTTGTTGCTATGGAAACGGAGGCTTGTAGGCGAATCAAAAAGCTTGTCAGATTATAGTTTTGGTTCATGAGTAGCTGTGTAATCAGCAGTGATGGAAGAAGTACTCAAACATTTTACTTAAGTAAAAGTTGCAATACCACAATATAAACCTACTCTGTTACAAGTCGAAGCCCTGTGTTCAAAATGTTACCCAAGTACAAAAGTATTGGCTACAAAATATACTTACCAAAGTACCAAAAGTAAATGTATTGTTTGAAAATGCCAAGTAAAATTTTTATTCCGGATTTTTACTTACTTTTACGTAACAGAGTATTTCTACAATGCAGTATTGATAATTTTACTAAAGTAAAAAAAATTGAGTACTTTTTCCACTACTTATTGAAATCAGTTGTGACTGAGAACTTTAATCGATGTTAATGTGTGTGTGTGTGTGTGTGTCTGTGCGTGTGCGTGTGCGTGTGCGTGTGCATGCATGTGCGTGTGTGTGTGTCTCAGGTCTAGACGACTGCCTGCAGCAGTATGTGTGTGTGTTTGAACACGGCGTTGTGTGTGGAGACAGACTGCTGAGGATCAGCCATGGAGAGCTGGAGGAGATGGGAGTCTCACGCATCGGACACCAGGAGCTGATACTGGAGGCTGTGGACCTGCTCTGTGCTCTGGTGAGTCTCTCTGTGTGTGTGTGTGTGTGTGTGTGTGTGTGTGTGTGTGTGTGTGTGTGTGTGTGTGTGTGTGTGTGTGTGTGTGTGTGTGTGTGTGTGCGCGTGTGCGTGTGTGCGTGCGCGTGTATATGTAGATATGTTATACTTTGAAACAGTATCTTCAATTCGCCAAATCTTTTTGCCTATAGACAAACAATCATCTGTAATAGATGTTATACTATAGGCTAAGTTGCAACATCTACGACAAGTCTGTAGAAGAAGATGGGGGTGAGCGGTCGTCCCTCCAACAGGCGATCAAGTCCGTGTCAGATGCTGAGGGAAAAAGCAACAACATGTCTGTGGATGAAAAGAAAGAACAACCACTGGGCAGCCAGATAAAGATAAAGAGCGTTAGTATGCGGTCAGGCTTAGGCCTGACTCAGGGAGAAGGACGTCCCTGCCATGCAGAGTCCAGGGGGGAGATGGAGGCTATGGAACGGAGGGGGGTGTAGCCTACCTGGGAGACCAGACACACCGTTGGGCCCACTGGAGACGTTGTGATTTTTGAAAAATCATGAAAAGTTGTGCAGATATTATTTTATTTTGTCTTTTTTTTGCGGATATCTGTAACTCAAATCTTTGCTTCTGGGGGTTTTCCTGGAACTAAATATTTTTTCGAATGTTCGCTTTAAAAAACTATATTCCAAGATTTTGCCACTAATTTTCACGATTTTTCGAAAATAGCAGATCTACAAGCTCGTAGCGCGGCACTCGGTCTGGAGACAGAGAGCGTCAGGACGTAGCTCATAAGCTCTCTGTCTCTGTGATAGAACTCAGGTCTGGAGACAGAGAGCGTCAGGACCCTAGCTCATAAGCTGGGGGCGTCGGCCAAGAACCTCCAGAACTTCATCTCGGGCCGCCGCCGAGGCAGCCAATCGGACAGCAGGAACTCGCGGCGCCTCCCCAACGACCTCCTGACCTCTGTGGTCGACCTCATCACCGCCGCTAAGAGCCTTCTGGCCTGGCTGGACAGGTTAGTGTAACACACACACACACACACACACACGCACACGCACCACAGCAAAAATAATTATATGATTTAAAAATGTTTTTCCTCATGGGAAAATCTTTCAAAACGGAAAGGAAATATGAACATAATATTGGAATATATGGCAGGTATATGCAGACTAAATGCTGCTTATATATCATATTCAGGTATCCACATATATGTGCATATATATGAATATATAGGACATATATGTCTCATATATAGCTTATATCATGTCCACATATATGGATATATGTGTACCGTGTTTTCCGCACTATAAGGCGCACCGTCAGTGCGCCTTATAGTGCGGATGCGCCTTATAATCCGATGTGCCTTATAATCCGATGCGCCTTATATATGTATCAATATTGGTTAATTACGGCTACCGTAGTCAAGGGGCGTCGCCGAAGTAACAGCAGGGAATCCCGCGAATTCCGCAAATTCCGCAAATTCCAGTCCCACACCACTTGTGTGTGTATAAACCATAGATATATATCTATTATCTATGGTATAAACACCCCAAAATGGCACCTGTCAAGAAGAGACACGCTTACGACGCAGAGTTCAAACTCAAGGCTATCAGTCACGCAGAAGAACATGGCAATAGAGCAGCAGCGAGAGAGTTCAACGTCAACGAATCAATGGTACGAAAGTGGAGGAAGCAACAAGATGACCTGCGCCAAGTAAGTAAAGAAGACTAAAAAGAGTTTCCGCGGGAACAAAGCGAGATGGCCACAATTAGAGGACAAACTCGAACAGTGGGTTGTTGAACAGAGAGCAGCAAGTAGAAGCGTCTCTACAGTCACACTGCGAATGAAGGCAACAGCGCTAGCACAGGACATGGACATCAATGAATTTAGAGGCGGTCCTTCTTGGTGCTTTCGTTTTATGAAAAGACGTAATCTCTCCATCCGCGCACGAACTACTGTCTCGCAGCAACTGCCACAGGATTACCAAGAAAAGCTGGCCACTTTCCGCGCATACTGCAAAGACAAGATCACTGAAAAAAAGATCCGGCCAGAGCACATCATCAACATGGACGAGGTTCCACTCACCTTTGATATTCCTGTGAACCGCACTGTGGAGAGAACGGGGTCCAGAACGGTGAATGTACGCACGACAGGGAATGAGAAGTCATCCTTCACTGTAGTTCTCGCCTGCCAGGCTAATGGCCAGAAACTTCCACCCATGGTTATTTTCAAGAGAAAGACCTTGCCAAAGGAAAAGTTTCCAGCCGGCGTCGCCATCAAAGTTAACCCGAAGGGATGGATGGATGAAGAAAAGATGAGTGAGTGGCTGAGAGAAATTTACTTAAAGAGACCGGGTGTCTTTTTTCACACAGCGCCGTCCCTATTGATCTACGACTCCATGCGCGCCCATATCACCGATGGTGTCAAAAAACAAGTGAAAAACACTAATTCGGTGCTTGCTGTCATTCCGGGTGGATTGACTAAAGTACTCCAGCCGCTAGATATTGGTGTCAACAGGGCGTTCAAAGCTAGACTGCGAACTGCGTGGGAGCAGTGGATGACAGAAGGCGAACATACGTTCACCAAGACGGGGAGACAGCGCCGGGCGACATACGCCACTATCTGCCAATGGATCGTGGATGCCTGGGCAGATATATCAGTCTCAACGGTGGTCCGAGCTTTCAGGAAGGTAGGAATTAACACTGTCCTGCCGAACAACAGCAGCGACACTGACTCGGATGACGACTCTGACGAGATGGAGCCGTTGGATGCTGTACTCGCCCAGCTGTTCAATTCGGATACTGAAGAGGAAGAATTTGAGGGATTCGTTGATGGGGAATGAACTGAAAAAGTGAGCTTTTCGTGTTTCTTTTACGTGTTAACAACTGAACAAGGCTGGGAGATATTGTGAATATGGACATTAACGTTTGAACAACGTTGAGTTATTGTTATATTGTTATTGCTTTGCACTATTTCCAGAGTTACTATATTGTGATTGCACTAACGTTTGATTTACCGTAGCTAGCGGTATCAGACTGTTTATTTTACCCACGTGTTTACTGAATCAGGGAAAAGTTCCCCTCCATGTTTGTGAATGCACTAACTACGTGATAAAAAGTTGCACTACCTGTTATACCTTGCTGTTGGTAAAAGATAAACTGTGTCGCGAAAATACTACGTCACTGACGATACCTTGGGGAAAAAATAAAACAGCCGTTTGTTTGATTGATTGAAGACTTTATTAGAAGTTTGCATTAGAAAAAAGAACAGTTTCATGACAGCACATATCACTGGTACAAGGTCTATCTTTCATGTCTAGGTTCATGTGTGCCAGAGGCGTGTTTTGGGAGTGAACGGAGTTGTCAGAACGCTGGTTTGTATTAATTCTGTTAATAAAGTTTGACTGACTGACTTATCTGACTGTTTTCTTTAGCGCAGCTCCATCTAGTGGATGCATAACGCAACCCCAGCCACTACAGTAGTATACATACTATTCTATGCGCCTTATAATGCGGTGCGCCCTATATATGAAAATAATAAATGTATTGAAGGTGCGCCTTATACTCAGATGCGCCTTATAGTGCGAAAAATACGGTACATATATGTAGAGACATATATGCAGGCGGCCAATTCCGAATACGTCATTATGAGAAACACATGTTGCATATATAAAAAGCATATGTTCATATATTTCCTTTGCCCCCCCCTGGTGGCCGAGGCAAAGATGGCCCATGGCTGTCTGTAGGTTTGTAGGTCTATAGGTTTGTAGGTCTGTAGGTCTGTAGCTCTGTAGCTCTGTAGGTCTATAGGTCTGTAGCTCTGTAGCTCTGTAGGTCTGTAGCTCTGTAGCTCTGTAGCTCTGTAGCTCTGTAGGTCTGTAGCTCTGTAGCTCTGTAGCTCTGTAGCTCTGTAGCTCTGTAGCTCTGTAGCTCTGTAGCTCTGTAGCTCCGTAGGTTTGTAGGTCTGTAGGTCTGTAGGTTTATAGGTCTGTAGGTCTGTAGGTCTATAGATCTGTAGGTCTGTAGTGACTCTATTAAAGGAGAGAGTCAGACCAACATACATGTGGATTGTATCTGCTATAATCACTCACCATCATACCTGATGCAGTTGACTTGTTTTCATAGAAGCCTCTGTTCTAAAGCAGCTTGGATAAAAGGCGCACATATATAAATATATACACATATATAAATATATACACATATATAAATATATACACATATATAAATGCATCATTTGTTTGTTCCATTCCCATTCTAAAAGTGATACAGTGAACACGTTGCTGCTCTTTACTGTTTGCTGACCTGAACGTTGAAATGGTGTTAATGAGGAGCAGTGAGAGAACATCTATCTCTGTCACACACACACACGCACACACGCACACGCACACACACACACACACGCACACACACACACACACACACGCTCACCTGTGTGCTGTATTGGCTCTCAGTCTGCAGAGAACAATGTCTTTTTAAATAGATAGTGGACGACCTCTTTTAACGTCCTACTTATCATACTACAGCGTCACATAAAAGCATCCAAAATAGCAGATCTACAAGCTCGAAGCACGACGCTTTTTGAGTGTGTAGATCTAATGTTTTGGAATGAATGTTCAGAACTCAAAGCGGAGACGCATCGAATTAAAACAAAACTAAACTAGTTTGGTTTCAGGTTTCAGCAAAGAAAACTAAAAGTGACTTATTTTAAAGA
Source organism: Gymnoscopelus braueri (assembly GCF_963280865.1). Taxonomy (NCBI): domain Eukaryota; kingdom Metazoa; phylum Chordata; class Actinopteri; order Myctophiformes; family Myctophidae; genus Gymnoscopelus; species Gymnoscopelus braueri. The sequence continues at coordinate 1,045,320 of NC_137623.1, forward strand.
ATGCTGCTTCAGTCAACATGCAAATAAAGCCACGTTATGAAGTCCAGATATAATTACTGAGACCCTGACCCGTCTGTGTAGTTGTGTGAGTGTTGTGTAGTTGTGTGAGTGTTGTGTGTAGTTGTGTGAGTGTTGTGTTGTTGTGTGAGTGTTGTGTCATGTTGTGTAGTAGTGTAGTTGTGTGAGTGTTGTGTAGTTGTGTGAGTGTTGTGTGAGTGTTGTGTAGTTGTGTGAGTGTTGTGTGAGTGTTTTGTAGTTGTGTGAGTGTTGTGTAGTTGTGTGAGTGTTGTGTGAGTGTTGTGTAGTTGTGTGAGTGTCGTGTCATGTTGTGTGTGTGTTGTGTCAACGTCAGGCTGATGGATTGCAAGCAGCCTGTAGCCTGAGGTCCATTTATATAAATATATATACATACTGTATATATAGACCCCAGCCTCAATACTGCATGATGACCCAAATCTCACACACACACACACACACACACACACACACACACACACACACACACACACACACACACACACACACACACACACACACACACACACACACACACACACACACATACACACACACACACACACACCACCACCACCACTCACTAGAGGCTGTGGCCGAATTTGAAACTGGGTCTTTAGGACAGTGTGTGTGTGTGTGTGTGTGTGTGTGTATGTATGTGTGTGCACGTGCGCGTGCACTTACACACGTCTCTGTGTGTGTGCTTACATGCATGCTTGCACACGCTTGTGTGTGTTTAATTTGTTTTCATATCAGATGAGATGTAGTGGAGACAGTAGAAGTAGAAGTATTGAAACCTGGATATTCTCCAGTAAAGTAAATAAAAAAACACCTCAAAATTTTACTTAAGTACAGTACGTGAGTAAATGTACTCAGTTACTTTACAACACTGGATCCCATCCTGTGATACTGCACCATCCCTGCCCCGCCCCCGACACGCCCCCGGGCCTTCTGTCATAAAAACAATCATTTATGAATAAAAGAAGAGATGCTTCACTCCTTATCAAAGCTCTTTGCTTTCCTGTATGTACAGTGTGTACAGTGTGTACAGTGTGTACAGTGTGTACAGTATGGTCACTGCAGTGTTTACTGATGAGGCGATATGATTTAATGTACATGATATCATGGGGAGAAGTACAGTAGAAGTATAGTAGAAGTACAGTAGAAATACAGTAGAAGTACAGTAGATCAGATCATAGTTATACTGAAGCTGCTAAACAAGCTGAACCACAAGACAGGCTGTAACATGAACAATAGAGCCATCAGACCTAGTGGAGACATCTGGGCTCATACAGGCTACATCACATCACATAACATCACATGATCACATCACGTCACGTCACGTCACGTCACGTCACGTCACGTCACGTCACGTCACGTCACGTCACGTCACGTCACGTCACGTCACGTCACGTCACGTCACGTCACGTCACAGTCACGATCCGTGACCTGTTCTGTTCTACCGCTGTTTTCTTATGTTCCTGGTTTCTTTGTATGGTTTTGTGTGTCTTATTTTGTAGTATGTTAGTGTCTCCTGGTTTTGTGTGTCTTATTTTGTAGTATGTATCTCCTGGCTTCCTCTTTTACCTGTCTTGTCTCACCAGTCCTGTGATTGGCCAGTGTTTCCACCTGTGTCCTCTTAGTCCTCTGTAGCCTATCAGTGTCCTCTTAGTCCTCTGTAGCCTATCAGTGTCCTCTTAGTCCTCTGTAGCCTATCAGTGTCCTCTTAGTCCTCTGTAGCCTATCAGTGTCCTCTTAGTCCTCTGTAGCCTATCAGTGTCCTCTTAGTCCTCTGTAGCCTATCAGTGTCCTCTTAGTCCTCTGTAGCCTATCAGTGTCCTCTTAGTCCTCTGTAGCCTATCAGTGTCCTCTTAGTCCTCTATAGCCTATCAGTGTCCTCTTAGTCCTCTATAGCCTATCAGTGTCCTCTTAGTCCTCTGTAGCCTATCAGTGTCCTCTTAGTCCTCTGTAGCCTATCAGTGTCCTCTTAGTCCTCTGTAGCCTATCAGTGTCCTCTTAGTCCTCTGTAGCCTATCAGTGTCCTCTTAGTCCTCTGTAGCCTATCAGTGTCCTCTTAGTCCTCTGTAGCCTATCAGTGTCCTCTTAGTCCTCTGTAGCCTATCAGTGTCCTCTTAGTCCCCTGTAGCCTATCAGTGTCCTCTTAGTCCCCCAGCCTATCAGTGTCCTCTTAGTCCTCTGTAGCCTATCAGTGTCCTCTTAGTCCTCTGTAGCCTATCAGTGTCCTCTTAGTCCTCTGTAGCCTATCAGTGTCCTCTTAGTCCTCTGTAGCCTATCAGTGTCCTCTTAGTCCTCTGTAGCCTATCAGTGTCCTCTTAGTCCTCTGTAGCCTATCAGTGTCCTCTTAGTCCTCTGTAGCCTATCAGTGTCCTCTTAGTCCTCTGTAGCCTATCAGTGTCCTCTTAGTCCTCTATAGCCTATCAGTGTCCTCTTAGTCCTCTGTAGCCTATCAGTGTCCTCTTAGTCCTCTGTAGCCTATCAGTGTCCTCTTAGTCCTCTGTAGCCTATCAGTGTCCTCTTAGTCCTCTGTAGCCTATCAGTGTCCTCTTAGTCCTCTATAGCCTATCAGTGTCCTCTTAGTCCTCTATAGCCTATCAGTGTCCTCTTAGTCCTCTGTAGCCTATCAGTGTCCTCTTAGTCCTCTGTAGCCTATCAGTGTCCTCTTAGTCCTCTGTAGCCTATCAGTGTCCTCTTAGTCCTCTGTAGCCTATCAGTGTCCTCTTAGTCCTCTGTAGCCTATCAGTGTCCTCTTAGTCCTCTGTAGCCTATCAGTGTCCTCTTAGTCCTCTGTAGCCTATCAGTGTCCTCTTAGTCCCCTGTAGCCTATCAGTGTCCTCTTAGTCCCCCAGCCTATCAGTGTCCTCTTAGTCCTCTGTAGCCTATCAGTGTCCTCTTAGTCCTCTGTAGCCTATCAGTGTCCTCTTAGTCCTCTATAGCCTATCAGTGTCCTCTTAGTCCTCTGTAGCCTATCAGTGTCCTCTTAGTCCTCTATAGCCTATCAGTGTCCTCTTAGTCCTCTGTAGCCTATCAGTGTCCTCTTAGTCCTCTGTAGCCTATCAGTGTCCTCTTAGTCCTCTATAGCCTATCAGTGTCCTCTTAGTCCTCTGTAGCCTATCAGTGTCCTCTTAGTCCTCTGTAGCCTATCAGTGTCCTCTTAGTCCTCTAGCCTATCAGTGTCCTCTTAGTCCTCTGTAGCCTATCAGTGTCCTCTTAGTCCTCTAGCCTATCAGTGTCCTCTTAGTCCTCTGTAGCCTATCAGTGTCCTCTTAGTCCTCTGTAGCCTATCAGTGGTCTCTTAGTCCCCTAGCCTATCCCAGTGTTGATTGTCTGTTGTGTTCACCTGTGTGTAGTTAGTCCTTGTCTATATTTAAACCCTTATGTTTGCTGTTCCTTGTTAGTTGGTAACAGTAAGTCACTGTGTAGAGCAGAGGTGATGCAACTTTGATGATGTAGAGGGCCATTATATTTCCACTCTCACTCCAGAGGAACACATTGATACACTGTCGGGCAGAAACCTCTTATCTGTATTTTTAATAATAATAATAATTTTTAATGCCGTACTGTCACACAAAAGTAGCAAAAATAGCCAAAACGCGTCGCACTGCGACGTGTTTTGAGCTTGTAGATCTGCTATTTTTGCCATTTTTTTATTGGAATCCTGATAGTTCTTTTTGCTATTTTTTAATTGGAATCTTGAAAAGTAACATTTTTATTTCATTTCAAATGCATTTAGTTATACTTATGTTAACTTTATGAACTTAAATACAAGTTACAAATACATTTGACATAAAAAAGACAATAGAATGTTAATACTAGTCATTAAGCTACTAATATAGAAGTCATTAAAGCGGGTCATGTTTACATGTTAGGAATCATAACAGCTGAAATCATTAATAATATTATTGATATATTATATCAGTATTCTGATATTAACCTGTGGGCCGCATTAAGTGAAGGTGGGGGCCGCATGTGGCCCCCGGACCACCAGTTGCCCATGTATGGTGTAGCCTTGCTCTTAGTTTGTGACTGTATCGTAGTGCCCTCGTATTCTTATGTATTTATTCCTGATCCTCTGTTTTGGTTAGTAAAATATGTCCTGATGAAGGTCTGAACAGGCCCAAACGTTGACGAGCAATAAATGACCAAGTGGAGCTTTTTGCAACTTTACCGGTGTGCAGACTCTATTCTTTTTTTTCATGATACTTTGTTTGTCTAGCACCTGGGCCATGGATATGCGTGCACTACCTTTTTCATTGTTAGTAAAACCCCTTGCATTGGATCTGCCCTGCGTCTGCCTCGTCCTGCGTCTGCCTCGTCCTGCGTCTGCCTCGTCCTGTGTCTGCCTCGTCCTGTGTCTGCCTCGTCCTGTGTCTGCCTCGTCCTCTGTCTGCCTCGTCCTGTGTCTGCCTCGTCCTGTGTCTGCCTCGTCCTGTGTCTGCCTCGTCCTCTGTCTGCCTCGTCCTGTGTCTGCCTCGTCCTCTGTCTGCCTCGTCCTGTGTCTGCCTCGTCCTGTGTCTGCCTCGTCCTGTGTCTGCCTCGTCCTGTGTCTGCCTCGTCCTCTGTCTGCCTCGTCCTGTGTCTGCCTCGTCCTGTGTCTGCCTCGTCCTGTGTCTGCCTCGTCCTCTGTCTGCCTCGTCCTGTGTCTGCCTCGTCCTCTGTCTGCCTCGTCCTGTGTCTGCCTCGTCCTGTGTCTGCCTCGTCCTGTGTCTGCCTCGTCCTGTGTCTGCCTCGTCCTGTGTCTGCCTCGTCCTGTGTCTGCCTCGTCCTGTGTCTGCGTCGTCCTCTGTCTGTCTGCCTCGTCCTGTGTCTGCCTCGTCCTGTGTCTGCCTCGTCCTGTGTCTGCCTCGTCCTGTGTCTGCGTCGTCCTCTGTCTGTCTGCCTCGTCCTGTGTCTGCCTCGTCCTGTGTCTGCCTCGTCCTGTGTCTGCCTCGTCCTCTGTCTGTCTGCCTCGTCCTGTGTCTGCCTCGTCCTCTGTCTGCCTCGTCCTGTGTCTGCCTCGTCCTCTGTCTGTCTGCCTCGTCCTCTGTCTGCCTCGTCCTCTGTCTGCCTCGTCCTGTGTCTGCCTCGTCCTCTGTCTGCCTCGTCCTCTGTCTGCCTCGTCCTCTGTCTGCCTCGTCCTGTGTCTGCCTCGTCCTGTGTCTGCCTCGTCCTGTGTCTGCCTCGTCCTCTGTCTGCCTCGTCCTCTGTCTGCCTCGTCCTGTGTCTGCCTCGTCCTCTGTCTGCCTCGTCCTGTGTCTGCCTCGTCCTGTGTCTGCCTCGTCCTCTGTCTGCCTCGTCCTCTGTCTGCCTCGTCCTGTGTCTGCCTCGTCCTGTGTCTGCCTCGTCCTGTGTCTGCCTCGTCCTGTGTCTGCCTCGTCCTCTGTCTGCCTCGTCCTGTGTCTGCCTCGTCCTCTGTCTGCCTCGTCCTGTGTCTGCCTCGTCCTCTGTCTGCCTCGTCCTGTGTCTGCCTCGTCCTGTGTCTGCCTCGTCCTCTGTCTGCCTCGTCCTCTGTCTGCCTCGTCCTGTGTCTGCCTCGTCCTGTGTCTGCCTCGTCCTGTGTCTGCCTCGTCCTCTGTCTGCCTCGTCCTGTGTCTGCCTCGTCCTCTGTCTTTGTCCTGCTCTTATTGGGTCCTACACCTCTGACTGTGATCGTCACGATCACAATCATAAGGCACTATAAGTAAAGGTTAGGTGTATACAACAACCATAATAATATCATTATTCCTCATTACAGAGATATTAGCAGATGCACAAGCTGGCAGCACGGCACAAAGTGTTGCGCTGTGAGCTTGTAGATCTGCTGTTTTTGAATAGCCAACATATACATGGATAAAGTGGTTAAAATGAATGTGATGCTGTATTAACTACCCCCCCCCCCCCTGGTGTACAGAATGTGAGGTTTTTGAAGTGACTCACTGTGTGTGTGTGTGTGTGTGTGTGTGTGTGTGTGTGTGTGTGTGTGTGTGTGTGTGTGTGTGTGTGTGTGTGTGTGTGTGTGTTCTCCCCAGGTCTCCGTTCGCAGCAGTACCAGACTACTCTGTAACCCGCAATAATGTTATACAGCTCTGCCTGGAGCTCACCACCATCGTACAGCAGGTTAGTGTGTGTGTGTGTGTGTGTGTGTGTGTGTTCTAACAGTGATGATCATCTCAGGTAAAGACATGTTGACGTCTCCCCAGTCTCTCTAACACTGATGTCAACATGAATAAATGATTAGAACACAGCTCACACAGAGACGGTCATTATTGATAAATAAATCCCTTCAGGGTGATCAGGACTAATCACCCTGAAGGGATTTATTTATCAATAATGACCAGCTACCCGTCAATCATCCTTTGCTTATTACACGGCTACTTAATAAATACATGAATAAATAAATGGACCCAAAAGTAACAAAGTATTTCCTTGCATACGGTAATGAAAGTATTCCAGTGTTGGGCTGGGTGGACACGGTCTCCTCGGAAAACAAGGAAGTGTTGATCAAATAGAATAAGTGTTTGGTCATTGCATCGTCTATTTCTCACTTCAAATGTTTGCAAAAACATTCTTGAGAGCAAACGTTTAGTTGTAAATGACGTGTGAAGCCTTTCTACCTCTGGTCTCAGTAGCCCCGCCCAGTAGGGCCCCGCTACTGGGCGGGGCTTCTTTCGCTCTACATTAGAAGAGTTGTGAACGGTGGGCGTGGTCACATTCTAATACCGCCTGAATACCCAACCTCAGCACCAGCCTCAGTGGCTCGCCTCGTTAATCACTAGACTCCCAACTCACACCTCCTGGGATCGACTCCCTCTATAGACACTAGTTTTTCCAACACCCGCGGACTACTTCGCTGATAAAGTATAGTTTTGGACCGCGACGGAAGGGTCGCAGCGTTCAGCACGGCAACTCGCACACTTTGACGTGCTCGGTGGTGCTTCCCGTGGCTAAAGTTCGCTTGAGCCTACTCAGCCCCGTCCGAGTTATTTACCGATAGGCACAGAATCGTAACTCATGTTGTGGGGAGAGCGTTTGCCCCCACTCGCCAGGCTCTCCACGCCCCCGCCCCCCCCCCCCCCCCCCGCTACTGACACCGGGGGTAGAAGGGCAGGTCGCGTAAATGACATGGTGTGTTTGTTTACATGGCTGTCATGTTGGATACAGCATAAAACCAAGCAGCAGGTTGATATGAGCAGGTGTTCTGAGTCTTTGATTGGATAGGTTGATATGAGCAGGTGTTCTGAGTCTTTGATTAAACAGGTTGATATGAGCAGGTGTTCTGAGTCTCTGATTAGACAGGTTGATATGAGCAGGTGTTCTGAGTCTTTGATTGGATAGGTTGATATGAGCAGGTGTTCTGAGTCTCTGATTAGACAGGTTGATATGAGCAGGTGCTCTGAGTCTTTGATTAGACAGGTTGATATGAGCAGGTGTTCTGAGTCTTTGATTGGACAGGTTGATATGAGCAGGTGTTCTGAGTCTCTGATTAGACAGAGGTCTGTTATTGAGCTCATCGGTCATTATCCAGAAATAACACACCACTGAATTCAGCGATTGACCAATCAGAATCAAGCATTCAACCAGGCCGTGTAATAATGTGTTTTAATGTAACCGTGTGTCTCTGTCTCTTAGGACTGTACGGTGTTTGAGACGGAGAACAAAATCCTCCACGTGGTGAGTGATGTTAATAATACATGATAATGTATTTCATTAGTATTTTGCACTTTTCATTCACAGGGAATCTCAGAGTACTTCATGGTCAAAAGCATGACATCAATCAGTCAATCACAAAATGTTTAAAAAAAGGTTAAAAAATAGTGTCCTGCATAAAGCGTTTCGCTACACGCTGTCATTAATCTGTTTAGCAGAAGGGAAATTCGGCAACCCAGTTAAAACACGAGACATCACAACAATACAGAATCCAGCCCTCCAGAACAGTAGAAATTACATCTAAATATCCTGAGGAAAAGGTGGTGACTGACTGTGAACACTGTACTGACTCACCTCCCACTCACTGAGTTTCAGAGCTTTGCCTCTGAGAGGTGAATCATCTTCATCTGTGTTTATTCAGCTGTAATGGCTGCAGGTACAACACCCTTTACACAGCGTTTATTACAGGGGCTGAAATGCTCTGTGTAATCCATACATGGGCAACTGGCGGCCCGGGGGCCAGTTGCGGCCCCCACCTTCACTTAAAGGACAACTTTGTTTTTTTTTACAACCAAGGTTTATATTTTAGCTTGTAATTAAAGTATATAAAAGATGTGTTATTTTGTTCTGTCCAGTGGCTAAATATGTATTTTTTACACAATAAAAAAGGTCCTGTGGTCTTTGATGGTCAGATGTGAGTTATTGGGGGCTAGAAGAGCTACTGTAAATAATAATAAAGAAAACGCTGGGTTATTGTGTAAAAAAATACATATTATTTAGTCACCGGACAGAATGCCCCCGCCCACTGTAAAAAAGATGCTGAAAATTGCTAAAACTATAGAAAGCAGTAAATTAAAAATGTTTTACAATCATCTTTTATTTACTTTAATTACAATCTAAAACATAAACCTTGGTTGTAAAAAAACAAAGTTGTCCTTTAATGCGGCCCACAGGTTAATATCAGAATATTTATATATTATTGATTTCAGCTGTTGTGTGTAAATATAGTGTTCCTCTGGAGTGAGTGTGTAAATATAGTGTTCCTCTGTAGTGAGTGTGTAAATATAGTGTCCCTCTGGAGTGAGTGTGTAAATATAGTGTTCCTCTGGAGTGAGTGTGTAAATATAGTGTCTCTCTGTAGTGAGTGTGTAAATATAGTGTCCCTCTGGAGTGAGTGTGTAAATATAGTGTTCCTCTGGAGTGAGTGTGTAAATATAGTGTTCCTCTGTAGTGAGTGTGTAAATATAGTGTTCCTCTGGAGTGAGTGTGTAAATATAGTGTTCCTCTGGAGTGAGTGTGTTAATATAGTGTTCCTCTGGAGTGAGTGTGTAAATATAGTGTTCCTCTGGAGTGAGTGTGTAAATATAGTGTTCCTCTGGAGTGAGTGTGTTAATATAGTGTTCCTATGGAGTGAGTGTGTAAATATAGTGTCCCTCTGGAGTGAGTGTGTAAATATAGTGTTCTTCTGGAGTGAGTGTGTAAATATAGTGTTCCTCTGGAGTGAGTGTGTAAATATAGTGTTCCTCTGGAGTGAGTGTGTAAATATAGTGTTCCTCTGGAGTGAGTGTGTAAATATAGTGTTCTTCTGGAGTGAGTGTGTAAATATAGTGTTCCTCTGGAGTGAGTGTGTAAATATAGTGTTCCTCTGGAGTGAGTGTGTAAATATAGTGTCCCTCTGGAGTGAGTGTGTAAATATAGTGTTCCTCTGGAGTGAGTGTGTAAATATAGTGTTCCTCTGGAGTGAGTGTGTAAATATAGTGTTCCTCTGTAGTGAGTGTGTAAATATAGTGTTCCTCTGGAGTGAGTGTGTAAATATAGTGTTCCTCTGGAGTGAGTGTGTAAATATAGTGTTCTTCTGGAGTGAGTGTGTAAATATAGTGTTCCTCTGGAGTGAGTGTGTAAATATAGTGTCCCTCTGGAGTGAGTGTGTAAATATAGTGTTCCTCTGGAGTGAGTGTGTAAATATAGTGTTCCTCTGGAGTGAGTGTGTAAATATAGTGTTCCTCTGGAGTGAGTGTGTAAATATAGTGTTCCTCTGTAGTGAGTGTGTAAATATAGTGTTCCTCTGGAGTGAGTGTGTAAATATAGTGTTCCTCTGGAGTGAGTGTGTAAATATAGTGTTCCCTCTGGAGTGAGTGTGTAAATATAGTGTTCCTCTGGAGTGAGTGTGTAAATATAGTGTTCCTCTGGATCATCAAAGTTGCATCACCTCTGGTGTAAAGCATGGAAACAGAGCAGGTCGTCTACATATCAGATGCTTTTAACTCTTTAATGTGATGCCCCATATTATAGTCTGGGTGGTTGTGGGTGTGAATGCCTTGCATTAACTCTTGTCCTATAGGGGAGCAGGGTGGGGCTGATTGCTCATTGGAGAGCACCTGGGCCCGGTGCCTCCAGGAGGCTATAAAAGCCCAGAGTTTCATTAAAAAAAGTGACGTTGAGTGCCAGAGATCTCACCGCTTGTAACGCTGCGCTGTTTACAGCTGCAGACTCCACGACGAGCACCCCATTGTAAACAATGCATGCGTGCAGGATGGTGGATGGTCCTGGATAACGCCTGGAACAATAACATCTCTCACACCAGTCACCATGGTGGAGTGATCTCGGATGGAAAATGAGTGTTTTTTCCCCATTGTAAAAAGTTATGAGATATAGAATGGAAGCGGACGGGAGCACGGTGACCCATCTGTCCCTTCCTTCTCAGAGGCACCATGGGTGATTCCAGAGCTGTGCTAGCCCCTCCCTTGTGGAAAAAAACAAAACAAATCTAAAAGATTGACTTCACGGAGATTCCCGGTTTTGGCTCAACGTCACTTTATGTAATAATCTGTTCCATAGTCCAGTGTAAGACAGCAGTGTAACACAGTCTCTCTCTCTCTCCAGTGTAACACAGAGTCTCTCTCTCTCTCCAGTGTAACACAGTGTCTCTCTCTCTCCAGTGTAACACAGTGTCTCTCTCTCTCCAGTGTAACACAGTGTCTCTCTCTCTCCAGTGTAACACAGTGTCTCTCTCTCTCCAGTGTAACACAGTGTCTCTCTCTCTCCAGTGTAACACAGAGTCTCTCTCTCTCTCCAGTGTAACACAGTGTCTCTCTCTCTCCAGTGTAACACAGTGTCTCTCTCTCTCCAGTGTAACACAGTGTCTCTCTCTCTCCAGTGTAACACAGTGTCTCTCTCTCTCCAGTGTAACACAGTGTCTCTCTCTCTCCAGTGTAACACAGTGTCTCTCTCTCTCCAGTGTAACACAGTGTCTCTCTCTCTCCAGTGTAACACAGTGTCTCTCTCTCTCCAGTGTAACACAGTGTCTCTCTCTCTCCAGTGTAACACAGTGTCTCTCTCTCTCCAGTGTAACACAGTGTGTCTCTCTCTCTCTCCAGTGTAACACAGTGTCTCTCTCTCCAGTGTAACACAGTGTCTCTCTCTCTCCAGTGTAACACAGTGTGTCTCTCTCTCTCTCCAGTGTAACACAGTGTCTCTCTCTCCAGTGTAACACAGTCTCTCTCTCTCTCCAGTGTAACACAGTCTCTCTCTCTCCAGTGTAACACAGTCTCTCTCTCTCTCCAGTGTAACACAGTCTCTCTCTCTCCAGTGTAACACAGTGTCTCTCTCTCTCCAGTGTAACACAGTGTCTCTCTCTCCAGTGTAACACAGTGTCTCTCTCTCTCCAGTGTAACACAGTGTCTCTCTCTCTCCAGTGTAACACAGTGTCTCTCTCTCTCCAGTGTAACACAGTGTCTCTCTCTCTCCAGTGTAACACAGTGTCTCTCTCTCTCCAGTGTAACACAGTGTCTCTCTCTCTCCAGTGTAACACAGTGTCTCTCTCTCTCCAGTGTAACACAGTGTCTCTCTCTCTCCAGTGTAACACAGTGTCTCTCTCTCTCCAGTGTAACACAGTGTCTCTCTCTCTCCAGTGTAACACAGTCTCTCTCTCTCTCCAGTGTAACACAGTCTCTCTCTCTCCAGTGTAACACAGTGTCTCTCTCTCTCCAGTGTAACACAGTGTCTCTCTCTCCAGTGTAACACAGTGTCTCTCTCTCTCCAGTGTAACACAGTGTCTCTCTCTCTCCAGTGTAACACAGTGTCTCTCTCTCTCCAGTGTAACACAGTGTCTCTCTCCCCCCCACAGTGTAAGACCCTGTCAGAGGTGTGTGAACACATAGTGTGCGTGTCGTCGGACCCCCTGGTGTCTCAGTCGGCCCACCTAGAGCTGGTCCATCTCACCAACATCAGACCCTCAGAAGGCCTGGTAAATAATACACTGTGTGTGTGTGTGTGTGTGTGTGTGTGTGTGTGTGTGTGTGTGTGTGTGTGTGTGTCCATTTCTACAAATGTCTTCTAAATCCAAGTCTTGATCAAGACTTGGATTTAGAAGACATTTGTAGAAATGGACAAACACACACACACACACACACACACACACACACACACACACACACACACACACACACACACACACACACACACACACACACACACACACACACACACACACACACACATCCTGGTAAACCCCCCTCCCTCCCTCTAGAACAAGCTGTATTCAACTAGCCTGACTCCAAACATCCCAAAACAAACTTGTAAGGCTACTTCTTGGCCTCAATCACAAAACCCATCTAACCCCTGCTCATTTTGCTAGGATTGGATGGCTTAGGGTTGAGGACAGAGTACAGCAACTTGCTATGGGCCTGGTCTTCAAGATACACCACAACATTGGGATCCCCCTGTATTTGTCAAAATACTTCATAAACGTTAACGAAGTCCATGATCATAACACCAGAGGCAGCTCCACGAATCATGTTCAACCCAGATTTGGCACAACAAAGGGAATGAACTCGTTCTCATGCTATTCAGCAAAAATGTGGAATGCCCTACCAAAAGGAGTAAAGGAGTGTAAAACCCTACTCACTTTCAAAACTGCCCTAAAGATACACCTTCAGGAGGCTGCAATTCGAAAATGGCCCCTGTCTAAGTCTTAACCTACCCCCCCTACCCCCCCCCCCTCCTTCATTTTCCTCTTTTGTATATATTTATATTTTTTTTTCTCTCGTCATACCAGTAACCTGAAAGCTGATTGTATGACATTCTGTATAGTAGTGTGTATATCTGCCTGCCTCTTATATTTCATCATGATTTGTGTGCATGGGGTTCTCATCTTAAACAAGCTCAGTGCTTAATGAGAGTTCCAGTTTAGTAGACCTTGTATTGTGAATTTGTACTTCCATGTACTGTTATGTACTGTCATGTACTATTCTCATGTCTTTCTAAATAAACTACATCAATCAATCAATCAATGACATATAAAGGTAGACGCCTCCTTCGGCTCTGAAGCGTTCGTATCTCGGGCGCGCTTCCTTGTTCCGCAGGGCTAGCCCATGTAAGGCTTGGGCTAGCCTCCCACTTCCTTCCGCTTCAGCAGGGTAAGCTGGAAACTTCCGTGTGCGTCACAGAAGGGGGCGTTCGGTAGGCCAATCAGAGGCAGGTGGGGCGGGTCTTTTCTTAAGAGGCAGCCGCGCAGCAACTAGTCAGTTAGACGCGCTGTGATTGGTCAGTAGTAAAACAGCCCTGCGGAAGAGCCTTGTATTGAGATACCAGTGGCTACAATGAACTGCAGAGGCCAATGAGGTATCTAGGTTTCTATATATATGGGTAAACCCCCCTCCCTCCCTCTAGAACAAGCTGTATTCAACTAGCCTGGTAAACCCCCCTCCCTCCCTCTAGAACAAGCTGTATTCAACTAGCCTGGTAAACCCCCCTCCCTCCCTCTAGAACAAGCTGTATTCAACTAGCCTGACATATAAAGGTAGACGCCTCCTTCGGCTCTGAAGCGTTCGTATCTCGGGCGCGCTTCCTTGTTCCGCAGGGCTAGCCCATGTAAGGCTTGGGCTAGCCTCCCACTTCCTTCCGCTTCAGCAGGGCAAGCTGGAAACTTCCGTGTGCGTCACAGAAGGGGGCGTTCGGTAGGCCAATCAGAGGCAGGTGGGGCGGGTCTTTTCGTAAGAGGCAGCCGCGCAGCAACTAGTCAGTTAGACGCGCTGTGATTGGTCAGTAGTAAAACAGCCCTGCGGAAGAGCCTTGTATTGAGATACCAGTGGCTACAATGAACTGCAGAGGCCAATGAGGTATCTAGGTTTCTATATATATGGGTAAACCCCCCTCCCTCCCTCTAGAACAAGCTGTATTCAACTAGCCTGGTAAACCCCCCTCCCTCCCTCCAGAACAAGCTGTATTCAACTAGTCTGGTAAACCCCCCTCCCTCCCTCTAGATTAGAACAAGCTGTATTCAACTAGCCTGGTAAACCCCCCTCCCTCTAGAACAAGCTGTATTCAACTAGTCTGGTAAACCCCCCTCCCTCCCTCCAGAACAAGCTGTATTCAACTAGCCTGGTAAACCCCCCTCCCTCCCTCTAGAACGAGCTGTATTCAACTAGTCTGGTAAACCCCCCTCCCTCCCTCTAGAACAAGCTGTATTCAACTAGCCTGGTAAACCCTCCTCCCTCCCTCTAGAACGAGCTGTATTCAACTAGCCTGGTAAACCCCCCTCCCTCCCTCTAGAACGAGCTGTATTCAACTAGTCTGGTAAACCCCCCTCCCTCCCTCTAGAACAAGCTGTATTCAACTAGTCTGGTAAACCCCCCTCCCTCCCTCTAGAACAAGCTGTATTCAACTAGTCTGGTAAACCCCCCTCCCTCCCTCCAGAACAAGCTGTATTCAACTAGTCTGGTAAACCCCCCTCCCTCCCTCTAGAACAAGCTGTATTCAACTAGTCTGGTAAACCCCCCTCCCTCCCTCTAGAACAAGCTGTATTCAACTAGCCTGGTAAACCCCCCTCCCTCTAGAACAAGCTGTATTCAACTAGCCTGGTAAACCCCCCTCCCTCCCTCTAGAACAAGCTGTATTCAACTAGCCTGGTAAACCCCCCTCCCTCCCTCTAGAACAAGCTGTATTCAACTAGCCTGGTAAACCCTCCTCCCTCCCTCTAGAACAAGCTGTATTCAACTAGTCTGGTAAACCCCCCTCCCTCCCTCTAGAACAAGCTGTATTCAACTAGCCTGGTAAACCCCCCTCCCTCCCTCCAGAACAAGCTGTATTCAACTAGCCTGGTAAACCCTCCTCCCTCCGGAAATCTCATTTGCATTTGATTTCAGGAAGGAGTCTGGCCTACAGGCCTGTATGGTACCGTTGACTGACAACCCCTTCAGGCAATCAGCAGTTCGTTCCCCTTCAGCCAAACAGGAGTTTGTTCTCCTTCAGCCAATGAGCAGTTTGGTTTCCCCGCCACCAGCCAAAGTGACGCAAGGGGACTTTTGAAGGGGCCATGCCGATAATAGGTTGCTTTATTCGGATACATGCGTGTCACTACCCGCCCCTGCTGGTTTTCTTAATTTTTATTTGTAAATAGGCTCTGTCATGCTATCCAGCGTAACCATCTCAGCCATCTAGACAACGGCGAAAAAAAAGTAGTCGGCGGCTGTTGGAAAGAGTTGTGTTCTCAACGGGAGTCGAACCCCAGAGGTGTGGATTGAGAGTCTAGTGATTAACGATGCAAGCCAGTGAGGCCGGTGCTGAGATTGGGTATTCGGGCTCTAACATAATGTGACAACGCCCACCGTTCTAATGTAGAGCGTAGGGGCCCTACCGGGCGAGGCTACTGAGAGCCGGGGTAGAAAGGCTGCACGCATTTCTAGCTGCTGCCAGTTCCCGCACTCTGCCAGTTCCCACCTGCTGCCATTTCCCACCCTCTGCCATTTCCCACCTGATGCCTGTTCCCACTTGATGCCAGTTCCCAACTGATGTCATGACTGCCAGTTCCCACCTGATATCTCGTGGGAGTTCAGACTGATCCAGACGGTACTGAATAACAGCCATCTTGCATAAGGTCTTCAGACTAGGACTCAAGTCTAAGATGAACATTTCTCTCCAAAAGAGGATGACACATTCTCCCACCATGCAACAGTGCATATCAGACGTCTTAAACGGGCCTTTCCCCTTGGGCTCGACCTTCCTCCAGGAGAAGGTCTTTGAATTGAACTTCCACAGATCATTGAAGGTCTTGTGGCCATCGAATACGTACAGCTCTCCATTGTAGGCAAAGGCTGAATGATCACAGCCTTCTGCTGGAAGAATCTGTGTAGAAGGAGTGATGCTCAGCCAGCAGTCGGTCTCTGTCTCAAAAACTCTGATGTTGTTGCAGTTGCGGACCCGCTCCTCATGCGGGCCCCCAAATCCAAACTGTCTTTCCCTGCTCCCGAAGACCCCCCATCCCCCCCAGCCCCCCAATACAAACATCTTTGTCCCGATGACGGTGGCAGAGTGATGTGATGATGCAAGTGGCGGAGCTCCTCTGGTGTTGATTAAAGACCAGACCATCGTGGTGGTGTCCAACTTGTACAAGTCATTGTTGCATTCACCCACACATCTTTTGGCAAGGAGACCTCCATAGACGTACATGACCTTCCCTAAGACACAAGCTGAGTGTCGGGACCTCGCCTCTGGGACAGTCCCAGAAACCCCTGTTTCCAACCATCCACGGGCGTCGACGTTGAACGCATACAGCTGGTTATCATGAGTATACCTGTCCCCCCAGATGTAGACGATGTCCTCTACCAGCACGGCCGAGTGGCCTGCGCGCATGTTGGGAACCTCAGGGGGGTGCTCTCCTCGTCTTCTTGTTGTCACCCGGGGCAACTTCACCCACCGTGCTTAAGATGTACACACTGATCTGACAGGCTGATGTCCAGGTCCAATATCCACCGGACCCTCCGAAGGAGTACAGCTTGTGTCCTACGGTGACCACAGCCTGACAGGTGTCATCTGGTCCTCTCAGATTCCCAGGTTTCCAGGAATCTGGACGTACCGCCCAGCAGAACATCTCCGATCTTCGATCTTCTGTCGAACTCTAAAGTTATGCACCGCCATACTGTGATGTTCTGATGAACCGTAATGATAATGACGGACGCACAAACAGTCATGCAAAGTTTGGCCAATCACACAAAGGCGACAGTTGCGTTGGAAAATCAAGTGAGCTACTGGTTCTCCATGTCGGGTCCAAGGAGTGCCAGGGGGTCCAAATGGACGCTTAAGGGTCTGTAACATTCTGCCAGGGGGTCCAAATGGACCCTTAGGGGTATGTAACATTCTGCCAGGGGGTTCAAATGGACCCTTAGGGTTCAGTAACATTCTGCCAGGGAGTCCAAATGGACCCTTAGGGGTCTGTAACATTTTGCCAGGGTCAAAATGGACCCTTAGGGGTCGGTAACATTCTGCTTATGTCAGAGAGTGTGTCTAACGTATTTCTTCGCATCAAGATCGCCTACCACACAGCCTTGTCGTTATAAATATTGTGCATAAGTGTCACCACGACACTGGTTGCCAAGGAGATGAAAATGCTGTTACTTGCTGTTTAAACTTCTGAAGACGTGAGTACGCTCTCTGTGCTCATTTCCAAACACAACCCTAGTCAGACGGAAAAACCTCTACAGTAATGGTGAAAAACCTCCTAAATTAAGCCTTCAGATTTTATAAAAATATCACGCAAATCGGTACACATGATCTCTATAGTCATGTGATCAAGACTGATCTGTTTGATTTTTCATATTACATCCTGATTGGCTAAGAATGACATCTAAAGTTTGCAGGAGTGGCCCGTTTTGAACACAATGCTGCAAATTATGAACGCAGCGTCCGATTGCGGTGAAACTTTGCACGCACATTCGCACTACGTTGAGGAACACATTTCGGCTTTCGGGTATCTCAGACTGGATAGCCAGAAAGAGGGAGCTCTCAAAGTCACTTATGACTCGCTGTGGTCTCCATCGGTGACCGGTGTGACACGCCGTACCTTGCGCTTTACATGCGCAAGGATATGCCTGTACTGGCCCACCGTTTTGCCCATTGCAAGGCACATGGTCAGGGGCTCCTCTCTGTTCATGTATTTAACATGGATTGAGACAAACTGCATGTACGGATGGGGGAAACTAACATGTGCCATCAATGTACACATCTATTAAATGTGCCATCAATATACACATCTATTAAATGTGCCATCAATATACACATCTATTAAATGTGCCATCAATATTCACATCTATTACATGTGCCATCAATATACACATCTATTAAATGTGCCATCAATATTCACATCTATTACATGTGCCATCAATATACACATCTATTACATGTGCCATCAATATACACATCTATTACATGTGCCATCAATATTCACATCTATTACATGTGCCATCAATATTCACATCTATTACATGTGCCATCAATATACACATCTATTACATGTGCCATCAATATACACATCTCGGCACCTTCCGAGTTTTGCAAAATTACGGGTTTTATAATAAAGCATGTTTTTTAAAATAAAGCAAGTTATGACACCCCGGGCCCTCACCATGGACATAGAGGTTAGGTTTGTGTGTTCTATGTCCACATGGCAAAGATATAATGTTGACCCCTGGTCACAGAACTGAATGGTATGTCAATGCTTTTTCCTGTTGAAAAGGAAGAAAGAATAAAGGGTGACAATTAAATATGTGCTCTGTCTGTCTGTCTGTTTTTTTTTTTTTAATTGATTGAATATTTTATTAGGCAAAAAAATGTAAAACAGCACAGTTACATTTAAAATACTTTGTCTAACAGGTCCGTTCATAAAAGTCCTTGCGGACTTGTTTCCAATGAGGGCCTTGGTATTCTGTCTGTCTGGCTGTCTGTCTGTCTGTCTGTCTGTCTGTCTGTCTGTCTGTCTGTCTGTCTGTCTGTCTGTCTGTCTTTCTCTCACTGTCTCTCTCTGTCTCACCCTCAGGGAATGTACATCAAGTCGACATATGACGGCCTACACGTGATCACAGGAACCACAGAGGGGGTAAGGGTCTTATAGAGGGTCTTATAGAGGGTCTCATAGAGGGTCTCATAGAGGGTCTCATAGGTCTTATAGAGGGTCTCATAGAGGGTCTCATAGAGGGTCTCATAGGTCTTATAGAGGGTCTCATAGAGGGTCTCATAGAGGGTCTCATAGAGGGTCTTATAGAGGGTCTCATAGAGGGTCTCATAGAGGGTCTTATAGAGAGGGTCTCATAGAGGGTCTTATAGAGGGTCTTATAGAGGGTCTCATAGAGGGTCTTATAGATCTCCTTCCCACCTGCCCCCCACCCTCTTCTTCCCCCCCCCCCCCCTCTTCTATGGAAACTAACGTTGCGATGGGAACGATGTACAAAAAAGAATTTCACCCACTTTTTTACTCCTGTAAACCTGTGATGTGACAATAAAACTGATTCTGATTCTGATAGAGGGTCTTATAGAGGATCTCATAGAGGGTCTCATAGAGGGTCTTATAGAGGGTCTTATAGAGGGTCTCATAGAGGGTCTCATAGAGGGTCTTATAGAGGGTCTCATAGAGGGTCTTATAGAGGGTCTCATAGAGGGTCTCATAGAGGGTCTCATAGAGGGTCTTATAGAGGGTCTCATAGAGGGTCTAATAGAGGGTCTTATAGAGGGTCTCATAGAGGGTCTCATAGAGGGTCTTATAGAGGGTCTCATAGAGGGTCTTATAGAGGGTCTCATAGAGGGTCTAATAGAGGGTCTAATAGAGGGTCTTATAGAGGGTCTTATAGAGGGTCTCATAGAGGGTCTCATAGAGGGTCTTATAGAGGGTCTCATAGAGGGTCTCATAGAGGGTCTCATAGAGGGTCTTATAGAGGGTCTCATAGAGGGTCTAATAGAGGGTCTTATAGAGGGTCTTATAGAGGGTCTCATAGAGGGTCTCATAGAGGGTCTTATAAGCCCCTTTTCCATCACAGCTTAAGCACGACACTGTCCAGTACAGTCCAGAACCGCACCGCACCGCTTCAAAATGTCTTGCGTTTCCATTGCACAAAAGTCCCCACTCGCAAATCCCCACCCTCCCCTCCCCTCCCCTCCCCTCCCGAAGGAAATCAACGCCCCTTTCTTAACACACCAACTTAGCCTCAGGCTACAGGGTTAGCCTAAATGCTAGCGTGCTTCCTCAGAGCTAGTTTGGCTCTTAAGTTATTATTTGGCCATGTTCACCCTGACTTTAATCTTCGCTATTGTTGGGAAGACCTGTGTGGTGTCTAAACACGTTGCCATCACTTATATAAAAAACATTATTAGCGTGTATCGTCGCACATTCATTGTTGCCAGGTTTAGCAGAAAAAAATAAGCAATCAGGTCTATGAAAACAATCCCAAAAGAAGCGACTATCTACGGCTATTTGAAAATAGCAGATCTACGATGCGACGCATTGTGAGTGTGTGCATCTGCTATTTAAAAAATATATATACATATATAATGTTGACAAATACATATTAATTTGGGGGTCCTTGACATGAAAATGTTTAAGAACCACTGGTTTCAACAACATATGGAAACAAGCCCCAAATAATCAACTACATTTTAGAAACAAGCTGTGGTGGAAAAAGTACTCAAATGTTTTACTTAAGTAAAAGTATCAATACTGCAATGTAGAAGCACTCTACAAGAGAAAGTCTGGAATTACTTGAGTAAAAGTACAAAAACTATTGGTATCAAAATGTAATTAAGGTACAAAAGTAAGTACTAAAATGTTTGAAAATAGCAGATCTACAATGATGCGATGCGTTGTGAGCTTGTAGATCGGCTATTTTCAAATAGCCTAGGTATAAAATAGGGCTTAAGTGGTTAATGTATGTTTTATAATGTAATCATTTATATCTGAAAAGTAACTAGTAACTAGTAACTAATACGTTTTCAGATAATTGCTAGTGGAGTAAAAGTACTACCAATATTTACAAGCAACTTTACAGAAAATAAGCCCAATGTCGCTTATAATAAGTGGACATGGCAACACTGCTACCGTAGTGTTTACATTTTACAGAGACCTGAGTGGACAGACACAGCTGTGAGCCGACCAATCAGTAGCAGCACAGCTTTAGACCCGCTTAGCCCAGCTCAGACCTACCCAAGACTGGGTACTTTTTAGGCACCAGTTTAGTACCACTTACACACCACTCTACCCACTTCATTGTAGTGGAAACCGTCGCTGTGGTGGGCGGTGTGGGGTGGGGCTAGGTAAGTCCATGTATATGGAAAGCCGCCTATAGAGGGTACAATCTGGTATTATATGTGTCATTCCTCGATTTACACTACACCTCTCTCTCCTCTCTCTCTCTCTCTCTCTCTCTTCCCCCCTCTCTCTGTCTCTCTCTCTCTTCTCTCTCTCTCTCTCTCTCTCTCTCTCTCTGTGTCTCTCTCTCTCTCACTCTCTCTCTCTATCTCTCTCTCTGTCTCTCTCTCTCTCTCTCTCTGTGTGTCTCTCTCTCTCTCTGTGTGTGTGTGTCTCTCTCTCTCTCTCTCTCTCTCTCTCTCTCTCTCTCTCTCTCTCTCTCTCTCTCTCTCTCTCTCTCTCTCTCTCTGTCTCTCTGTCTCTGTCTCTGTATCTCTCTCTGTCTCTCTCTCTCTGTCTCTGTCTCTCTCTCTCTCTCTCTCTGTCTCTGTCTCTCTCTCTCTCTCTCTCTCTCTCTCTCTCTCTCTCTCCTCTCTCTCTCTCTCTCTCTCTCTCTCTCTCTCTCTCTCTGTGTCTCTCTCTCTCTCTCTCTCTCTCTCTCTCTCTCTCTCTCTCTCTCTCTCTCTCTCTCTCTCTGTCTCTGTCTCTGTCTCTCTCTGTCTGTCTCTCTCTCTCTCTCTCTCTCTCTCTCTCTCTAGTCTCCAGCTGATCGCTGTAAGAAGATCCATGCTGGAGATGAGGTCATACAAGTCAACCACCAGACTGTGGTAAGACACTCTCTCTCTCTGTGTGTGTGTGTGTGTGTGTGTGTGTGTGTGTGTGTGTGTGTGTGTGTGTGTGTGTGTGTGTGTGTGTGTGTGTGTGTGTGTGTGTGTGTGTGTGTGTGTGTGTGTGTGTGTGTGTGTGTGTATTACTATACTTGGCTTAGGATTAGACTCGGGCAAGTGCTGCTGGAGCTCCTAAAGGCGTTAGACACTGTAAATCATTCAGTTCTACTGAAGAAGCTGAGGGAGACTGGTTTTGACAAACATAATATAAACTTTAGAGAAGAGAACAAGTGGTTTAAATCAACGGAACCATGTCCTCGTTCCTCCCAGTGAACAGCGGGGTTCCCCAAGGAAGCATGCTAGGGCCGTTCCTGTTCCTCCCATACATTAACGACATGAAAGCAGCCTGTAACTGCAATTTGTTCTTGGTTCGCTGACGACTCAGCACCTCCTGATCTCAGACACAATGCAGGCTGAGGAAGATCTCAGACACAATGCAGGCTGAGGAAGATCTCAGACACAATGCAGGCTGAGGAAGATCTCAGACACAATGCAGGCTGAGGAAGCCCTCGGTTCTGAACTCAAAATCCGTACTTGGCTTTCTGATGACAAACTGTCAGAATCCATTACTTTAAATAAATCCAATATTTTAAATAAATCCTCAAAGACCCCCAGGGGTCCTTGACAATATGTGTGTGTAGATACTATGTGTACGAATCCGCTCTGTAAACGTATGGTTGTGTCCTTTACCCCCCCCCCCCCCCTCCCCCCCCAGGTGGGCTGGCAGCTCCGCAACCTGGTTGGCTCCCTGAGGCTGACAAGGGGGGCGTGTCTCTGACCCTGAAGAAACGCCCACAGAGCACGCTCAGCTCCGCCCCCGCGCTGCTGAAAAACATGCGCTGGAAGCCCCTGGCTCTGCAGGTGTGTGTGTGTGTGTGTGTGTGTGTGTGTGTGTGTGTGTGTGTGTGTGTGTGT
>NC_137623.1:1077708-1082708 GCF_963280865.1 Gymnoscopelus braueri
TGTGGATTGTTTTTGCCGTAAAACAAGAGGAACGGAGATATGTCCATTTCCCTCAATTTCGTGTAATTTTGAGGGTCCTTAACGAGAAAAAGTTTTCACTGATAGAGCAACAAACGTTTTTTTCAGAAAACTGATAGGATTTAGACGTTTTTTTTTTAAGAATTGGCCTCAGATCTTAAAGGGCCAGACCACTGTGGTAGAGGTGTGGGTTGTGTAGTTACCTTATAGACACTGTGTAGAGGTTTAGGTTGTGTAGTTACCTTATAGACACTGTGTAGAGGTTTGGGTTGTGTAGTTACCTTATAGACACTGTGTAGAGGTTTGGGTTGTGTAGTTACCTTATAGACACTTTGGTAGATTAATCAAATCAAATCAGATCAATCAAAGATTTCTTGTCCACCTTTGGAGTTACATCATGGCAAGGTAACTACACAAGCCAAACCTCTACCACAGTGTCTATAAGGTAACTACACAACCCAAACCTCTACCACAGTGTCTATAAGGTAACTACACAACCCTAACCTCTACACAGTGTCTATAAGGTAACTACACAACCCAAACCTCTACCACAGTGTCTATAAGGTAACTACACAACCCAAACCTCTACCACAGTGTCTATAAGGTAACTACACAACCCAAACCTCTACCACAGTGTCTATAAGGTAACTACACAACCCAAACCTCTACCACAGTGTCTATAAGGTAACTACACAACCCAAACCTCTACCACAGTGTCTATAAGGTAACTACACAACCCAAACCTCTACACAGTGTCTATAAGGTAACTACACAACCCAAACCTCTACCACAGTGTCTATAAGGTAACTACACAACCCAAACCTCTACACAGTGTCTATAAGGTAACTACACAACCCAAACCTCTACCACAGTGTCTATAAGGTAACTACACAACCCAAACCTCTACCACAGTGTCTATAAGGTAACTACACAACCCAAACCTCTACCACAGTGTCTATAAGGTAACTACACAACCCAAACCTCTACCACAGTGTCTATAAGGTAACTACACAACCCTAACCTCTACCACAGTGTCTATAAGGTAACTACACA
Organism: Gymnoscopelus braueri; assembly: GCF_963280865.1. Classification (NCBI taxonomy): domain Eukaryota; kingdom Metazoa; phylum Chordata; class Actinopteri; order Myctophiformes; family Myctophidae; genus Gymnoscopelus; species Gymnoscopelus braueri. Next base: position 1,078,780 of record NC_137623.1, read on the forward strand.
ACCCAAACCTCTACACAGTGTCTATAAGGTAACTACACAACCCAAACCTCTACCACAGTGTCTATAAGGTAACTACACAACCCAAACCTCTACACAGTGTCTATAAGGTAACTACACAACCCAAACCTCTACCACAGTGTCTATAAGGTAACTACACAACCCAAACCTCTACCACAGTGTCTATAAGGTAACTACACAACCCAAACCTCTACCACAGTGTCTATAAGGTAACTACACAACCCAAACCTCTACCACAGTGTCTATAAGGTAACTACACAACCCAAACCTCTACCACAGTGTCTATAAGGTAACTACACAACCCAAACCTCTACCACAGTGTCTATAAGGACCTCTAATGGGTTAGAAGAGGAATATGCTGCCCGCTCACCACAGGGTTTGTGTTCTTATGGAGACAGATTGCTTTGGGAGGCTGAGGCACTGAACTACTGCAGTTCTAATTGGTGGAGGGCGGGGGAGGGGGGGGGGTCCATGTGGAGCCCTTAGCGCAGTGGTTCTCAAAGTGAGGTCCTTGTGGGGGGGGGGGGGGGGGGGGTCGATTGGGTCAAGGGGGTTAGACAGCTAGAAGTAGTTAACATGGCATCACGATCAATTTAACCATTTTATCCATTTAAATGTTGGCTCTTTTTGCTATTTTTGAAAATATTTTAAATACATCAATTTAAGGGTCCTTGCCTTAGTGGGAACGTCATCACAGACACAGACTCTTCCATCTGAAGTGTTTCTCCCTCCGTTGTGCTTCTCCTGTTTTCATTCCTTCAGTCCCAGAGCAGATTAAAATAACTCTATTGTTGAGGCGCTCAGGTGGTGCAGTGGGTGCGTCCCTGCCCACCACCATGGAGGTTGTGGGGTTGCATCCGGCTTTGTCCAGCGTCTATATGAACATAGACTGGAGGAGCCAGCCTTATCCAAGGTCTTGAAGGGGGGATCCAAAGCCTTGCGCTCGGTACCAGCGCAGCTTCCTATTGCTTCACCAATCTATGTGTGTGTGGGTGTGGGTGTGGGTGTGGGTGTGGGGGTGTAGGTGTCTGTGGGTCACGGCTAGTCTCTCAAACCACACTGATCAGCACTAAAAGTGGTTTAGTGTCTGACCACTAAAGCACTTTAATGATCATTACGGTGGTTTAGCACTTTCTTAACCCTGACCCTAATTATCATTGTGTCCCATGCAGGTCGGGGGCGTGGCCTAGTTATATTTATCATTGTGTCCCATGCAGGTCGGGGGCGTGGCCTAGCGGTGCTCAGCAGGAGGCGTGTCTCCTGTAAGGCTCTGGGACGGGGGGAGTGTGAGGGCTGGCTGTGGAGGAAGAGAGACGCTAAAGGATACTTCTCCCAGAAGTGGAAGAAGTATTGGTTCGTCCTGAAGGACACCTGTCTGTACTGGTACATGAACGAAGAGGTCAGTGACCTCTGACCCTAATGACCCTATAACCTGTCTGTACTGGTACATGAACGAAGAGGTCAGTGACCTCTGACCCTAATGACCCTATAACCTGTCTGTACTGGTACATGAACGAAGAGGTCAGTGACCTCTGACCCTAATGACCCTATAACCTGTCTGTACTGGTACATGAACGAAGAGGTCAGTGACCTCTGACCCTAATGACCCTATAACCTGTCTGTACTGGTACATGAACGAAGAGGTCAGTGACCTCTGACCCTAATGACCCTATAACCTGTCTCTACTGGTACATGAACAAAGTGGTTCATGAAGAGCCCTCACCCTGGTGGTGTCATAAAAACACCACCAGGGGGCTTAATGAAGTTCTATCAACCTCATAGACACATGAAAAACAGAAAAAGTGCAAACCCCATGGTACCACCTCTTTAACTTTTTATGGGGGGGGGTGGGGGGTTTCTCGTAAATTAACGCCCTACTTGATCATACTACTGTAGCGTCACATAAAAAAAAACATCGACAGTAGCAGATCTACAAGCTCAAAACGTGAATCCTGAAAAGAGAAAATATTTTTGGACATACTGTATGAGGTTTACACCCGACAGAAAAGGATTTGCTTTAACGTACTGGGAGCAACGAACCACTAAAGTTTTTAGTTGTTGTTGTTGTTTAGCTTTATATTATAATTGCTGACATCGTAACCGATGGACCGTCCACTACAGATATATCTTTATAATTGACGAGGAAACCCCTGGAGCTTCTTCTTCCCTGAAGCTACATCAGTCATTCTAACGTTCAGCTTAGTTTAGAGCTCAGTGCAGCTCACACTTCTCTCTGCTTAGTTTAGAGCTCACACTTCTCTCTGCTGGTGAGAGTGTTATTCACTGAGCAGAGAGGACGACTCTACAGTCTGCTGCATTGCATGAAAAATAAATAATAAATCATAATTCATTTTTCACCTCAGGGGATCTGTAGCATTTCTATGTCCGTTGTTCTAGCAGCTTATTATTTTACTGCCTCTTTCCTTTCCTGGCTTCCTCTTTACTATCCTCGCTCTATTTCCTTCCCTCTCTCCCTCTTTCCTTTCCTCGCTCCCTCCTCGCTCACTCTTTCCTTTCCTCGCTCCCTCTTTACTTTCCTCACTCCCTCTTTCCTTCCCTTTCCTTTCCTCGCTCCCTCTGTCCTTTCCTCACTCCCACTTTCCTTTCCTCGCCCCCTCTTTCCTTTCCTCGCTCCCTCCTCGCTCACTCTTTCCTTTCCTCGCGCCCTCTTTCCTTTCCTCGCTCCCTCTTCGCTCACTCTTTCCTTTCCTCGCTCCCTCTGTCCTTTCCTCACTCCCATTTTCCTTTCCTCGCCCCCTCTTTCCTTTCCTCGCACCCTCTTTCCTTTCCTCGCTCCCTCCTCGCTCACTCTTTCCTTTCCTCGCTCCCTCTTTACTTTCCTCACTCCCTCTTTCCTTCCCTTTCCTTTCCTCGCTCCCTCTGTCCTTTCCTCGCCCCCTCTTTCCTTTCCTCGCCCCCTCTTTCCTTTCCTCGCCCCCTCTTTCCTTTCCTCGCTCCCTCTTTCCTTCCCTCGCTCCCTCTTTCCTTCCCTCGTTCCCTTTTTCCTTCCCTCGTCTCCTCTTTCCTTTCCTTCAGGATGAGAAGGCAGAAGGCTTCGTCAGTCTTCCAGAGTTTAAGATCGACCGGGCCAGTGAATGTCGCAAGAAGTAGTAAGTGCTCCATGAAATGAACGTTCTATTACATATTTATGTATGTATATTGTGTGTGTGTGTGTGTGTGTGTGTGTGTGTGTGTGTGTGTGTGTGTGTGTGTGTGTGTGTGTGTGTGTGTGTGTGTGTGTGTGTGTGTGTGTGTGTGTGTGTGTGTGTGTGTGTGCAGGGGGGGGGGGGGTATTTTGGCTTATGTTTTAGGTGGTTAATAGTGGCAAGTAAATGTATGCCATTCATAAAGTTGACATCCTACAATGCAGTGCGTGACTATAAGTCCTTTCATGTAGATAGAGTACAATAGAGTTACAGTGCAGTGGCAGTACTGTATGCATGAACATTTCTCTGTGTGTCTCTGCAGTGCGTTTAAAGCATGCCACCCTAAGGTGAAGAGCTTCTACTTTGCAGCAGACGGAGTGGACGACATGAACAGGTAAACCAGCACTTATAATATGTTATAAACGTTGTTCTCGCCCAAAATGCTGAAAAAAAAACAAGCATTAACACTGAAAACACCAGTACGCGTCAAAACACGTCCTTGACGGTGTGTGCTTTTGGAGAATTCTTGAAAATCTTCTGACATTTCTGACAGATTTCTCCTACAGTGAGCTGCCCAGCGTAGACACATATTTCTCCTCCAGTGAGCTGCCCAGCGTAGACACAGATTTCTCCTACAGTGACCTGCCCAGCGTAGACACAGATTTCTCCTCCAGTGAGCTGCCCAGCGTAGACACAGATTTCTCCTCCAGTGAGCTGCCCAGCATAGACACAGATTTCTCCTACAGTGAGCTGCCCAGCGTAGAC
>NC_137623.1:1085208-1097708 GCF_963280865.1 Gymnoscopelus braueri
AGCTACAAGCTCACAGCTCGTAGCAACGCGCCGCGTTGTGAGCTTGTATGTCTGCTATTTTTGATACACCACAACACAGCTGAGAGACACAGCTGTGTCTCCTCCTAATCAGTGCTGAGTAGGGTGGCTCGCTCGATGTTGATAAACAGAAGCGGGATTTTCCGAGGTGATTGAATCTGAACCAAACCGGACCCAATTGTCGATAAAGGGACCCGAACACGTGTGGGTCGTGGATATTATGCAGGCACAGTGACTGTCTGTCTGCAATGGATAAAGTGGTGAAAGTTGGGCGACGGTGTCGCGCAGCGAAAGGCTCTGGCGCAGCTCGCCCCAAAACACCCTCGCCCCCATTTTTCAGGTGGACCAGCGGTTCTTCTATTCTTGTATTTGTTTTACTGAGGTTAAGATTAGGAATAAGGTTAGGTTTAGGCATAGTTTACTGATATGTTTAGGAATACCAGGCGAATACTGCTGGATTTTCCCCGGGGCGACTGTGTTTTGGGGCGAGCGGGCGTTTTCATAGTTTTGGTATCGTTGCGCAGCAGTTCACTCATGCCCACTTTATTAATTTCATTTTTAACACCTACAACAGGACAGGTCACACAATGGACAATTGATATGCATATAGGCTCATTCCTAGGTTAATTTATAGGTTGAGCTGGGGGGATATGAAAGTCTGAAAACGTAGCTGTTCAACTTCTGCATGACGTAACCCTCCGCTGTAGCTCGCCTCGGAGAGGCGGGGGAGGGTGGCGCTGACTCGCTGAGACGACCAGTCTCGATGTTATGGAGAAAATAAGCATAATTTAGCATCGGACACGGTTCGGGTCTAAAGACCCGGCCGGACGGCTCCATTTTCCCCGGGTCCAATTTTAATCGGATCCGTTTCGGACCGGATCCAATCATTCTCGGTGCCGTTTCGGGCATGGTCCAGTAAATTTGATTTCTTTCTAGGGTCTGTTCGGCTCGGTTGAAATATCCTCGGATCTGTTTCGGTTCGGGTCCAATTTTTTGGACCCGTGCTACCCTCTATGATGGACTGATTCTCCCCCCTTCTCCCTCCCAGATGAGTGCATACCTGGAGGGCAGGCCCACCCACCTGGAGGGCAGGACCACCCACCTGGAGGGCAGGACCACCCACCTGGAGGGCAGGACCACCCATCTGGAGGGCAGGACCACCCGCCTGTCTTCCACGGAGACGACTCGCTCTCGCTCCTCCCAGGAGGACTGCCTGTGCGGCGAGCCCCCCGCCATGGGCGAGCTGCAGTACCACCCCGGCCCTGTGGAGGAGCAGTACCACCCCGGTGGAGGAGGAGAGCTGCAGTACCACCCCGGCCCTGTGGGGGGCGGTGGAGTAGGAGAGATGCAATACCACCCCGGCCCTCTAGGGGGCGGTGGAGGAGGGGGCGGCGGCACCGTGCACAGCGGCAGGAAGCCTGGGGGCAGCGGCAGCAGTGACCTGCAGTACCGCTGTGATCACCTAGAGGTCAGTGTTGCGCCCACATGGAGGCGGGTGCTAGTGGGTTTTTACCTAAAACGTTTTCACTCGTTCGCAGAATATTTATACATCGTTGTTGTCGGGCAGAAACCTCTTATCTCCATAATAACTTTTTGCGTTTTTTCGTAACTTGATCATAGCCTACTACAGCGTCACACAAAAGCATCAAAAGTAGCAGATTTCGCAATCCGTGGCGCGTTTTGAGCTTGTAGATCTGCTATGTTTGCTAGTTTTGAATTTGAATCCTGAAAAAGAGGGGAGGAGAGGGGCCGGGATTAATGGACTGTGACATCAAAGTCCACGGGCCAATCACAGCACTTTTCTGGGCCTAATTATTCAGAAAACCCCAGACCACAGAAAACCCACTGAATGTTCAAAGTTTTGTTCTTTTTGGGTGTAATGGAGGGCAGAAAACCCCCCAAAAAAGGAAACAAAAAATGAAGAAAATGTAAATGTGATGAAACCTTTAATAAGTGGGTTATGATAAAGCTGAGTGAATCACCGTCTGTCTCGTTTCTTCTTTCATCTCCTCTCTCCTCCATGGTGTTAATGCAGTACCAGTCCAGCCCTGCAGGGGGCAGCAGTGAGACGGGTTCCCCGGGTCGTTCCTCCTCGTCTCAACGCCGATCCTGGCAGGACCTGATCGAGACCCCCCTGACTGAGGCTGGACTGCACTACCTACAGACTGGACCCCTCGGTAAGACCCCTAACCCTATCTACATATACCTACACTACCTGCAGTTACGTTTGTTTGTACTAACGTTTGTTCAGCCCAAGGACCCCTTAGCTGAGAGAGAGATGAAGCAGGGACCCCTTAGCTGAGAGAGAGATGAAGTAGGGACCCCTTAGCTGAGAGAGATGAAGCAGGGACCCCTTAGCTGAGAGAGAGATGAAGTAGGGACCCCTTAGCTTTGATTGATTGATTGAAATTTGTATTAGGCAAAAGAATGTAAAACAACACAGTTACATTTATAATGCTTTTGTCTAAAAGGTCCGGCCAAAAAAGTCCTTGCGGACTTGTTTCCGTTGGGGTCCTTGAGTTAATTTCATAGACATATATAGTAGCAACCAAACAGTTCAAAAATCAACATGAAAATACAGATAATACAGAAAAAATACCACTATGTACAAAAAAAGCATTTAAAAAATATATGTACAAAAAAAGGGGGGGGGAGCATGGAAATATAAAAATTATATACAAAAAAAGCATGAGGAAATACAAAATATGTACAAAAAAGAGGAGGGGGGGGGGTCGTCTGTCTACAGGGAAACTGGTACTAGCTCCTCTTTCGGCCTCCAGAAAGATGGGTTTTTAGGGCTGTTTTGAATGAGCCCAGCGAACTGCATTTTTTGAGGGATGGTGTTAGACTATTCCATTCCTTGGTGGCTGTGCTATGGAAGGAGAATTTGCCCATGTTTGTTTTATGGGTGGGTGGTACCAGATTGTTGTTTACGCTCCCTCTAGTTTCGTGGCTGTGGGTGTCACTAACTTTTTCGAGGTATTTATACAGATATGCGGGTATAGGGGGCATATCGGGCAAATCTGCATTTACAATTTTGAAGACCAGACCCATTTTTAGTTGTTTAACCCTGTCTTCCACCCTGAGCCAGCCTAGGCTGGCAAAGTATACTGACAGCATACTGTAAACATGATACTCTGTTAATGGGGGCTCCATTCCCTATGGGGGTCCCTGGGGGTCCCTATGGGGGTCCCTGGGGGTCCCTGATAACAAAAATAAACATATTCACGGTACTGACAGCTTTTCATTAAAGTGTCCAGTGGATCTTATGACTGCATGCTGTGCTTTGCAGGGAGATGTAACTGTATCATACATATATTTATATATAGATATAGATATGTATTATACAACATGTTCCACAGACAGAACAGATGAGTAAGGGCCTGCTCTGCTCTGCTCGGAGGCGGTTAGATCACGGGTCTTCAGCGTTTTTCATGCCAAGGACGCTTTAACTCTTTGACTGCCAATGACCAGATTTCTCGTCATATTTTGCAGACCGCCAATGACCAGATTATTTCAGTGGTTTATGTTCCGCAGCCTGCGAATGATCCCAGGATCACCGAAGACGAGTACACCCAGAAATCACGTGATCACAACAAAATATTAGTGTTTGGTTAGTGTGTTATAGGATTTATAAAAGTCACATTTTCTCTGCTTTTTGTTGACGAAAACAAGCCACATTTAACTGGCCATAACTATGGAACGGATTATCATGACCGGACAGCTTTCCCCCCCCCCGATTCTCCGAGACCCCCGTACGTGTAATGAGGCGACCGCCGCATAGACGGCGATCACGGAAAATATTCCATGATTTTTCAAAGGTTCGTAAAAACGCTCTGAATCGCGGGCAGCGGCTTGACACTTTTCTGAAAAACTCTGGCAGTTAAAGAGTTAAGGCTGGACGCACTACACCATTACACCACTGTTTCCAGGATCCCCAAATTAACATACCATTTGTCCCCAGACCCCCGTCTGAAACTGTTTAGAGCCAGAGGTTAGTTTTGTTTATTTCCTTCATCCTATAGAAGACGCCGTATTCGCTGAGCCGGGCCCGGGGGGCGGGGCCATGCCGATGATGGGCGGAGTCTACACTCTCCCCGCGCAGAGGAGCAACGCCCCGTTGCCCATGGCGATGCAGAGGCTGGTTCCCATGGCGAGCCAGCAGGGGCCGGGCGGGAAACCCCGCAGCTTCACGCTGCCTCGAGACTGCAACCTCCACGCACACCTCACTCCCTCCACCAGGGGGCAGCCTACGCACATGACCGGTGAGCAGGGGGCTGACATTGATTGATTGATTGATTGCTTGAATACTTTATTAGTCAGAAATGTAAACAGCATGAGGTACAGTCAGACATTAAGCTATAAGGATAACATAACACAATATATTTTAAAAGATCAAAGTGTTGACAATTAAGCCACGTAATGGGCCAACCTCCCATTGTCTTTTTTACTGTCTTTTGGACCCCAAGCAACACACAGACACACCCACCCACACACACACACACACACACACACACACACACACACACACACACACACACACACACACACACACACACACACACACACACACGCGCCCACACGATAACACACACTGCCGGCGAAAGGCAGAAAGTGTGTGTGTGTGTGTGTGTGTGTGTGTGTGTGTGTGTGTGTGTGTGTGTGTGTGTGTGTGTGCGCGTGCGTGCGCTTCCATTTGACCTCATGACTCACACACACATTATTTTACACAGTGAATATAATAAGTTATTCAGTGAATAAGACGCAGAAACAGAGGCTGCAGTAAAATGCAGTAAAATGCAGTAAAATGCATTGAAATGCAGTAAAATGCAGTAAAATGCATTGAAATGCAGTAAAATGCAGTGAAATGCAGTAAAATGCAGTAAAATGCAGTAAAATGCAACACAAGGCTCTGTGAATCATGAGAAAGTCTATGATTCCTATGTTATTGTTGTTGTTGTTGTTGTTGTTGTCGGGCAGAAACCTCATATCTCTGTATTTGAACTGTATGTGTTTTATAGTAAATTAACATCTACTTGATCATACTACAGCGTCACACAAAAGCATCTAAAAGTAGGAGATATACAAGCAACGCGTTTGGAGCTTGTAGATCTGCTACTTTTAGATGCTTTTGAGTTTGAATCCTGAAAAGTAAGAGTTTTGGAGATATGAGGTTTATACCCACAGAGAACATGTTCAAACATGTTCTTATAAACCACATCCATCTGAACAGAGTTTGTTCCAGGGACTGGCCGTAAGAGAGGATTTGTATCGTTAAACATTTTCATTTTTTTAATTGTCTTAATATTTTACCAAAAAAAAAATAGAAATAGCTGATCTACAAGCTTGTTGATCGGATAATTCTCAAACAGCCGAAGAATAGGGTTAAACAGATTGACACTGTTATTCATATGTTTTGCTGGGGACCCCCTGGAACCCAATCAAGGACCCCTAGGGGTCCCCGGACCCCACCTTGACAACCAATGATCTAGCACTTATGCCTTTATTATTTTCATGTTTTGTTATTCAAGTTGGTTCCTTCCTTTATGTGAAGCAACTTTGGGCACTTAGAAAAGCTTTATTTAAATCTGAGCTGTATTATTATTATTAATCATTATTATTATTATTATTATTATTATTATTATTATTATTATTATTATTATTATTATTATTATTGTCAGTTTAATATGCAGCATCACAGGTGCTAATAGTCAAAATTATAGTAAAAAGTAAATAAGGCTCAGTAGCAGTGGTTCAATGCATGCTGATGCCCTCCAGTGGTTGGACTGGGGTATGACCACCAGTAGACACTACAGCAGAACATTTCACTCATTAGTCTCTGATTGAAGTAAGTTTTACTAATTAGTGAAATCAGCTGGTGTCATGTTCACACATTTAGATTTTTATTATTATATATTTTTTTTCAAGATACGTTTTTGGCTTATTCCGCCTTTATTTGATAATCATATACATTAGACTGACAGGAAACGGGGAGAGAGAGACGGGGAGTGACACAAACAGATCGGGGATTTGAACCTGCAACACGCTGTTACCTATTTTCCTCTGTAGCTCCGAACCGTGGTTGGGAGCGTCTGGAAACGTTGCTCGTTTAACGTGGTAACCTTTATAGAATTAGTCCATACAACTTCTTGGTAGCTGTCAGGCTGCATTAGCAGCCTAGGTGCCCGGACCACTACGCCAGCCGTCTGGGCCATGTTCTCACATTGTTAACCTCATTCAAATCGCATCAGAATTTTAATCAGATGTAAACGGACAGAGTGACGATAGGAGTTAAAATCATACTTTACATAAAAAGGGTCGTATTTGAGCTTTATGGGGAGGCAATCTGAGGCCAGATAGGGTACATGTGGTTTGATAGATGGGTGGGCCTTAACCATTTAAACCCTCTATACCAGGGGTCTACAACGTTGTTTAGGCCAGGGACCCCTTAGCTGAGAGAGAGATGAAGCAGGGACCCCTTAGCTGAGAGAGAGATGAAGCAGGGACCCCTTAGCTGAGAGAGAGATGAAGCAGGGACCCCTTAGCTGAGAGAGAGATGAAGCAGGGACCCCTTAGCTGAGAGAGAGATGAAGTAGGGACCCCTTAGCTGAGAGAGAGATGAAGTAGGGACCCCTTAGCTGAGATAGAGATGAAGTAGGGACCCCTTAGCTGAGAGAGAGATGAAGCAGGGACCCCTTAGCTGAGAGAGAGATGAAGCAGGGACCCCTTAGCTGAGAGAGAGATGAAGCAGGGACCCCTTAGCTGAGAGAGAGATGAAGCAGGGACCCCTTAGCTGAGAGAGAGATGAAGCAGGGACCCCCACTATACATAATTGTGTTGCAGATGTTGCTATATCTATAAATATATGAATCTTTTTATAATATTTGTTTTATTATTTTGTATTCCTAGATCAGTGTTTCTCAAACCGTTTTAATTCCAAGGACCCCCATAACTCTGAGAGTGTACACATGGAACCAAATGGACCCTTTGTTCCATGTGTACACTCTCAGAGTCACAGACCTGTAAGGGTCCATTTGAAACCCCCTCAAGGAACCTTGAGGGTCCCTGGACCTCACTTTGAGACCCACTGTCATAGATTTGTTTTTATTACACACTGGTACCGGATCGGTACTGGGTATCAGACCCATACGCAAATCAGAATATCGGGAAGGAAAGAATGGGTACATCTGTACTGAAACAGTGGATCTACAAGCTCACAATGCAGACTTTTTTATTTTTTCAGTGGTGAGATTAGATTTAGTCAGTTAGAGAGTTAGTTTCTTTAGTCAGAAAAAATGCTAGATGATATATATGATATATTCCCCTGTTTGTTCAGGTCCTTGTCAGGTGGTCATTTGATGTTAGTGTGTATGCTGTGTTATTTTGAGTCCTTGTTTTATGTTCCCATGTTATGGGAAGTTTAAGTTTGATTATTAAACCTCCTGAACTTTGATTCCTGTGTTCTGCCTTTGGGTTCTCTGAACTCGCCCTGACAATAATAGTTTGACATTTTTCAGTTCAGTTACAGATTAAGCTTCAGTCCAAACAATTGACAAGAACTAAGGGTTTTTCATTTCAGTTTGTTTCAGTTAGTTTTGTAAACACAAAATACAGTTTCAGTTAGTTATCATTTTTATTTTTATTTTTTTATTTCAGTTAAAAGTATATTTAAGATTTTAGTTTTGTTATTTAGTTAGTTTTCTTTAACTATAATAACCTCTCTGTGCGTGTGCGTGCGTGCGTGTGCGTGTGTGTGTGTGTGTGTGTGTGTGTGTGTGTCTAGGCGGGAGTGAGGGGGCGTCGCTGGGAGACCTGTACCGTGCGTGTGAGCAGGGCGGGGTTTGTCCACTAGGGGGCGTCGGAGGCCCAGAGGCCCGGAGCCAGGCGGAGTTCAGACACTCCTTCCTCCGGCGAGCGGCCGACCCTCAGCTCAACGACCGGCTGCACCACCTCCGCATCCTCACCTCCACCCTCAAGGTACTTTTTAATCATTTTGTACTTTTTTTATTTAACACATTCATTGCCAGGTATTAATTAATTAATTCATCCGCCACAGCCCACGTTTTATTGACATACACAGAATAGTTTTTGTCAACGCAGATGTAAACAAACGATGTCTCTCTTCTTTACACCGGAAAAAAAACATTGTAACAGCGATCGTCCGTTCAGTAGTTATCAGCAGTTGAATATACAGTAGCTCGTTTTCACTAAAAACACAATCAGGAAAATAAATCAGAAATAAATGTTTTTTTTATAAATCTGATAACATTGTAGTGGACCGGGTGATTAATTAAAAAAAATATGTCATTTCCGGGTAATGATGATGTAGTGTTACGTCAACGGCAGTCAAGCAACTTTATTCTATTTTTAAGAGCAGTGGTTCTTCGTGTCAAGTACCTCCAGATTGATATGTACTGTATTTGGCAGCGGACCCCCATCTGACAATGTGTTCTAGTGCCCAGAAGAGAAGAATTGTGTTAAAAAATTCCATATCGTTCAAAACACTTTTCAAGATAAAAAAAAAAACGAAAAAACAAACACATGTACAAGCTCAAAGCACGGCACGAAGTGACGCTTGTAGATCTGATATTTTTAAATAGCCAAGGTAATTCATTTCCTGGACCCCACTTTAAGAACCAATGGACTAGAGAAGGTAGGAGGCAGCAAGGGGCTGAACACTAGATGTGCTGCCTTTGTTGATTTATGTTCCCTCATGATCAGCCTAAACCCATAGGATCATGTGTGTTATGGGCATAGAGGTATAATATAACTAGAGGGCGGATTGCCCCGCCCCCAGCTATCATTTCAATGAATGTGCTCAGTGGCGTTTTGAAGCACCCGGAAACCTGCCGGAAGTAGAATTATTGGTTCGATTTTGACCAGACGTAGAGTTATGAGCATGCGCACTAGTGTCCTTTTTGCGTTCTACGGCAGCCCGTGTGTCAAGGATTGAACGCGAGATATTTATTAAATACACTCGAGATGCATATTTATATGTAAATGCATATGTATTTATGTATAATATGTTTACATATTTATATGTATAAATATAAATATCTCTCAGTATGTTTTGCGCGTGCATGTATTTCTCCCCGCCTGCAGTTCCAGCTTTGGCCACTGGGGTGGCAGCTTCAATGTTTCTCAGCAACTCTGGGGGCTTGGTTATGGGACATTCTAATGTTTCCTAAATTATTATATGGGGGGGGGGGGGTCATATATGGGCGTGTCACAAAGCTGCAAAGCACACAAATGCACACACACACACACACACAGACATATTATACACAATAACATGCACTTGCACACGGACTTGCACACGCACACATTTGCACGCACGCACGCACGCACGCACGCACGCACGCACGCACGCACGCACGCACACACACACACACACACACACACACACACACACACAGTGCCTGACAACAGACAGGTGTGTGTCTTAATGTGTATGGTGTGCTCTCTGTGTCTTGGCTTGTGTTGCTTTTGGTGTGTGTGTGTGTGTGTGTGTGTGTGTGTGTGTGTGTGTGTGTGCGTGTGCGTGTGCGTGTGTGTGTAGCCGGCTGTGGCTCTCAGTGGACGGACAGCGTTTGTCACTTCAATGTTTGTACCTCGTCTGGCATCTTATAAGTGTCTCTGGTATTCTTTCATATACGTGTGTGCGTGTGTGTCGCACATCTTGAATGGCTGTTATGCAAACAAAGGGATGTACATACAGTAGCACGTCATGATAGAATAGTGGAACTCATAGCGAAGGACATATCAAAATATAATGCATCCTCAGCGAGAATGTACAAACATTCCCGTGTCATTTCATCCATGTTTCATCTCAACCCAGACATATTTACATCTTTGACATCTTTACATCTTTGACATATTTACATCTTTGATAGATAATACACAGATGTTTTTGTGGTTGATGTAGAGTCCAGGGAAGTGTCTGTGTTAGAGATAGCCTTCACCTTTGACCCTAGCCTGGAAGAAGCCTTTATGACCACGGTCATTAAATACCAACCACTCCTACAGACCATCTCAGAGCTGGGCTATAGGTGCAGACTATTTGTTTATATATTTGGCAGCCTGGGACATACCCAGATACTGTTTTTTAGAGGGTTTCAACAACTTAGGATGCCCAACAAGGCTGGCCAAGTATTGTACTGTCTCTGCTATAATTGCAGACGCTGTTACTTATACCCATAGAGTACTGAGTGACATGCTTACTGTATCATGAAGACATATGCCATGAACAGACGTATGCGAACGTGTGTATTCTTACTAATATTTGTGTCCCTGTATGTATTCTCCTTTATGTGGACATAAAAAAATGTGTGTGTGTGTGTGTGTGTGTGTGTGAGTGTGTGTGTGTGTGTGTGTGTATGTGCGCTCGTGCACGCGTTTTGCCAGTACAAAGTGGTAGAGAAGTGACTCCGCCCCTTCCTTTGTGTTTCTGCATCCCTCCCCTCTCATAGGACAGGGAGGGGGAACTGGCGCTGATTGACAGGCTGCTGGCCAATCCCCAACTGACTTCGGCCCAGTTCCAGGAGTGGAAGCGAGCCTATCAGGAGCTGTTCCTCCAGGAACCGCCTTCCGAGGCCGCCGCCGCCCAATCAGAGCCGGCTCCGCCCCTGACTCCGCCCCTGACTCCCTCGCTCTCGCACACCCACTCCTACATCGAGACTCACGTCTGATGAAACACGCGTGTGGCGTGTTCTTTAACATGTTCTTTAACGTGTTCTGTAACATGTTCTTTAACGAGACGCTCTCATGAGCTGATATCATGGTTCCAGTCTGTAAGGGGCGGAGCTAATGGCAGAGGATGTGTTCGTCCAATGGGAAGTGTCAGTGCTGATAGGGCATAGCAGTGGCGGCCATTTTGTGGTGCCACAGAGTGAAAACCGTTATTTTTTTTCCCATAGAGATTTCCAAAAATATTTACATAAATTATTTTAAGCCTAGAGCCCAGCCACTCAGTCTCCTAGTGAATCATGATTATAAAACAATTCTGTGTCAAAAAAGCATTTAATTATATAATATACTTTATTTAATAAATCTACCCTTTTTTTTTGCTGTTTTCAAATACACACAGAATTAAATGTTTTATGGTCATGATTCATATTTTCAGAAATCTCTATGGGGAACCATGAATGGGGTTACTATCTGTGGAACCACAAAATGGCCACCACCGCTATTGCCCTATTATGGTTCCAGTAAGGGGCGGAGCTAATGGCAGAAGGTGTGTTCGTCCAATGGGAAGTGTCAGTGCTGATAGGGAGGGACAGCCGATAGTTTTGATAACCGACGACAGACGACCTGCTCTCAGTTAGAGGTCGGTTGTAAATCTGTGACTTGACGACTTTTGTGACGAGGCTTTAAGCGTCGCACCATGTGTGACTCAGCTCTCACTCAGATGCCACCGGGTTTAAAGGACGACTGCACCCATTTTCAACCATTATCTTCATATAATTGGTCCTCACTAATGCTCGTTAAAGTATGGTACCATTTGTGTCTACTCGGTCTGTGTCTCAGGCAACGTTTCAGAAGAGAAAACGACAAAGTGCCGTTGTGCTCGCACTTCTTATTCTGCGTTTCCACGGAGACGCCAAAGTGATTGACAACGATGTAGTGTGCATGCCAGGAGGCTAGGTGGCGCTGTGACGCACAGCCAGATAGACCAGTCACGCATGCGTATAGAACCACTTCCTTTCTACTTCTAGTCACATCTTTGTTTACGTTTGTTCCCCCCCCCCCACCTTCAAACACAATTTCAAATGTTGTATTTAGATTTCTATTAACGCTAGAACAACGGCTCACTGTATATTATAGCATGCTAACTTTACAGGAATAGAAAGCCTGCAGTTTCTATTAGCTTGGATTCCCAATCAATGATGTCACTGGTAGGTGGGTTTCTGAACTGTCCACAGCCCGAATAGACAGAAATGGTTTGGTATTATAATGAGCATTAGTGAGGACCAATTATATGAAGATAGGGTCAACAATGGGTGAAGTCGTCCTTTAATCTGATTGGCTACTCCACTTCCTGTTGAAGCCAGGGTCTGAAGACAGAACTACAGGGTGATTTATAAGTGGTTGTGCAGCATGGCGCGCAAACCAGAATAAAAGCAGGAATAAAGATGTTTCTCTTGTCGTCGGCTAAGCTGAGCTTTAGAGTTTAAGGAGTTTAAACCCTGAACATCACGTGGTTCTTAAGCGTCCGTTAACGTCCTCCTAAAGGGGGGGGGGGGGGGAGATACAGATCCTACCTGGTCAACATTAGAGTCCACGCTGCGCCAGTGTCTCCAGCTTGTCGACTTTTGCTGTTTTTGAATTTGAAACCTGAAAAGTTTGATTCAGATTTGGACATATGAGGTTTCCACCCGACAGAGTGACGATATATATGGTAGATCATATGGTATCAGAGCATATATATGCTATGAATGCTCTGATGACAGAAAATAAGTTAAAGCTTTAATATTCTCCTTTGA
>NC_137623.1:1102708-1130208 GCF_963280865.1 Gymnoscopelus braueri
TCCGTGGCGACGGTTCGATTGGCGTCCGCCAGCGCGTCCGGGAGGGCGTGTCTCTCGGCCAGGTTGGCGTAGGAGCAGCAGGTGCGGGCACACAGCCCGTCGGTGATGAACCGCTGGCATATCGCCACGGCAGCATCAACCTGAAGGTACCTGAAGGACAGCAGGGATCATGGGACCAGAGATATTACACGTCACGGTTATTGTGGCAAAAACAAAAATACGATTCACACATTCAATCCGGTTCAATCTACAAGCTATGAGCTTGTAGATTTTTTGCAAATCTTTAATGAGGCAAAGATTTGAGTTACACTATTCGGTTTAAAACATATGTAGCCTATTCAAAGATTTGCACAGATTTTCAAGATTTTTCAAAAATAGCAGATCTACAAGCTCATCGCGCGGCACTCGGTGACAATGACAGAGATGCGTTCCCGGATTGAATGTGTTAACGATATTCCTTAAAATGCTTAAAACGTACCCCCAGCATCCCTATCCTGGGGGGAACGTTCGCCAAAAAGAGACGATCTACAAGCTCGAGAGCTTGTAGATCTGCTATTTTTGCCAAATTGATTTGTGTAGAGTGAAATCAGAGCGTATCAAATGCACGGTCCGTTTCATCAAGTATAGACGATTTAAGTGAAGCTGAATTTGAAGCTCAACAAAAGCTAATTCATCCAATAAATGATAATCTCAGCGAAACACTAAACGGTGATAAGAAAGGTTTATGGTCCCACATCCCTACCTGGACGCCTCCAGGACGGCGGGGAGGGTCGTAGGCGACAGGCTGAGCCAGCCGGCGTACAGGAAGTCCAGCACGGCGCCCAGACCCTCGGGCGTTAGCGCCGGGATGCTAACGGTGTCCGCCCGCCGCTCCGCCGTGCTCTCTCCGAACAGCGCCCGGAAATACTCGCTGGAGGCGGCCAGCAGGGGGCGGTGGCACGGGAAGGAGGCTCCGCCCGTCTCCAGGACGACGTCGCACATCCGCCCGTCTGCCCGGAGCCGCTGGAAGCCCGCGAGGAGCCCCGCCCCGTGGGAGGGGCTAAACTGGAGGGAGTAACTCTGCATCCGACGCACGGATGGAGATGGAAGCTGGAGAGGAGAGGAGAGGAGAGGAGAGGAGAGGAGAGGAGAGGAGAGGAGAGGAGAGGAGAGGAGAGGATAGGATAGGAGAGGAGAGGAGTCAGCCTGTCAAGTGAATGACCTAGCAGTGTGTGTGAGAAGAGGGACAGGAGGCTAAAATGGCGTGAGGAGACATTCAAGTAAAGAAAAGAAAAGAATTGCCAATTGTGCCATTGATTTTTCATTAATCTTACCTTTTTAAGTAGAATATGTATCTTTAGTGTGATCCTGCGATCCTCTGATGGTTGGTAATCACGGGGGCTTTCACCGCGACCTCCCGTTCATTTTCTATGGGCCGTTGAAAACAGCATGTCTTGCCAAAAATACACGTGTGTGTGTGTCTCTGTGTGTGTGTCTCTCTGTGTGTGTCTCTGTGCCATGCAGGCATGTGACTCCTTAGCACCCTGATAGGAGGGTCAAACCGTCTGCCCCCTAGTGTGTGTGTGTACACACACACACACACACACACACACACACACACACACACATAGTAGTCTTGTACATAGATAATCCACTCGGTCTCCTGTCCACCCTGTGATGGTTACACTGTATTTACTGTTTGTTTGTAGCGTTGCCCTTTCCTCTCTGTCCGTGTGGGAGTATCACACTAGTATGTGTACGCCAACACACAATAATACTCACAGAATGCATGCACTCACACACACACACACACACACACACACACACACACACACACACACACACACACACACACACACACAGGGCAGATTAACTCATTGGTTGAATGCAGCTGCTCGCGCACATCGTTGCCATGTCTGCTTATTATGAGCCATGTTGGGCTTGTTTTTCTGTAAAGTGGCTTCTAAATATTGGTAGTTGCGGGGGGGGGGGGGGGGTTAATGCTGTCTAATGTTGTTTAAACCAGTTGTTCTCAGATATCGTCATGTCCTGGCCGCGGAGCCCCAACTGAAAATATTTTGTGCCAATACTAGAGATGCACCAATATGGAAATTCTTGGCCGATACCGATATTTGTTTATTTAGTGTTTGGTGTTATTATTGCCCAGGTAAACAAATACATCTTCATTATAAGCAGTGTTCATTTTGACAGCAAACTTTTATTTTGTCTTAGTCTTTTGAATAACAGACCATTTAGTTTTAGTCCTATTTTAGTCTTCTGAAATTGTTTAGTCTTAGTCTAGTCTTAGTCGACTAAATATCCAAACCTTAGTCCTTTAGTCTTTTAGTCGTAGTCTTAGTCTTAGTTTAACACTGAAGAAATAACTGTTCAGATTCTGCAAAAACACAACATAATTGCCTCCTAACTCCTGTAACTTTAACTAGCAAAAGAGAAGGAAAAAAAACGGTTGCCGATACCGATGTAGACGGATAGTGGCACATATCGTCTGATACCGCTATGCGGCCGATATATCGGTGCATCCCTAGCCAATACGTCACATCGCCCGTCTCGTTTAGTGTTCAGAGTAGTGCATAGCGTTTAGTGTTCAGAGCAGTGCATAGCGTTTAGTGTTCAGAGCAGTGCATAGCGTTTAGTGTTCAGAGTAGCGCATAGCGTTTAGTGTTCAGAGTAGTGCATAGCGTTTGGTGTTCAGAGCAGTGCATAGCGTTTAGTGTTCAGAGCAGTGCATAGTGTTTAGTGTTCAGAGCAGTGCATAGCGTTTAGTGTTCAGAGTAGTGCATAGCGTTTAGTGTTCAGAGCAGTGCATAGTGTTTAGTGTTCAGAGCAGTGCATAGTGTTTAGTGTTCAGAGCAGTGCATAGCGTTTAGTGTTCAGAGTAGCGCATAGCGTTTAGTGTTCAGAGCAGTGCATATCGTTTAGTGTTCAGAGCAGTGCATAGCGTTTGGTGTTCAGAGCAGTGCATAGCGTTTAGTGTTCAGAGTAGTGCATAGCATTTAGTGTTCAGAGCAGTGCATAGCGTTTAGTGTTCAGAGTAGCGCATAGCGTTTAGTGTTCAGAGTAGTGCATAGCGTTTGGTGTTCAGAGCAGTGCATAGTGTTTAGTGTTCAGAGCAGTGCATAGTGTTTAGTGTTCAGAGCAGTGCATAGCGTTTAGTGTTCAGAGTAGCGCATAGCGTTTAGTGTTCAGAGCAGTGCATAGCACTTGGTGTTCAGAGCAGTGCATAGTGTTTAGTGTTCAGGGCAGTGCATAGCGTTTGGTGTTCAGAGCAGTGCATAGCGTTTGGTGTTCAGAGCAGTGCATAGCGTTTAGTGTTCAGAGTAGTGCATAGCGTTTAGTGTTCAGAGTAACGCATAGCGTTTAGTGTTCAGAGCAGTGCATAGCGTTTGGTGTTCAGAGTAGTGCATAGCGTTTAGTGTTCAGAGTAGTGCATAGCGTTTAGTGTTCAGAGTAACGCATAGCGTTTAGTGTTCAGAGCAGTGCATAGCGTTTGGTGTTCAGAGCAGTGCATAGTGTTTAGTGTTCAGAGCAGTGCATAGCGTTTGGTGTTCAGAGCAGTGCATAGCGTTTAGTGTTCAGAGTAACGCATAGCGTTTAGTGTTCAGAGTAGTGCATAGCGTTTGGTGTTCAGAGCAGTGCATAGCGTTTAGTGTTCAGAGTAACGCATAGCGTTTAGTGTTCAGAGCAGTGCATAGCGTTTAGTGTTCAGAGCAGTGCATAGCGTTTAGTGTTCAGAGCAGTGCATAGCGTTTAGTGTTCAGAGCAGTGCATAGCGTTTAGTGTTCAGAGTAACACATAGCGTTTAGTGTTCAGAGCAGTGCATAGCGTTTAGTGTTCAGAGTAACACATAGCGTTTAGTGTTCAGAGCAGTGCATAGCGTTTAGTGTTCAGAGCAGTGCATAGCGTTTAGTGTTCAGAGCAGTGCATAGCGTTTAGTGTTCAGAGCAGTGCATAGCGTTTAGTGTTCAGAGCAGTGCATAGCGTTTAGTGTTCAGAGCAGTGCATAGCGTTTAGTGTTCAGAGCAGTGCATAGCGTTTAGTGTTCAGAGCAGTGCATAGCGTTTAGTGTTCAGAGCAGTGCATAGCGTTTAGTGTTCAGAGTAGTGCATAGCGTTTAGTGTTCAGAGCAGTGCATAGCGTTTAGTGTTCAGAGCAGTGCATAGCGTTTAGTGTTCAGAGTAGTGCATAGCGTTTAGTGTTCAGAGCAGTGCATAGCGTTTAGTGTTCAGAGTAGTGCATAGCGTTTAGTGTTCAGAGTAGTGCATAGCGTTTGGTGTTCAGAGCAGTGCATAGTGTTTAGTGTTCAGAGCAGTGCATAGCGTTTGGTGTTCAGAGCAGTGCATAGCGTTTAGTGTTCAGAGTAACGCATAGCGTTTAGTGTTCAGAGTAGTGCATAGCGTTTGGTGTTCAGAGCAGTGCATAGCGTTTAGTGTTCAGAGCAGTGCATAGCGTTTAGTGTTCAGAGCAGTGCATAGCGTTTAGTGTTCAGAGTAACACATAGCGTTTAGTGTTCAGAGCAGTGCATAGCGTTTAGTGTTCAGAGTAACACATAGCGTTTAGTGTTCAGAGCAGTGCATAGCGTTTAGTGTTCAGAGCAGTGCATAGCGTTTAGTGTTCAGAGTAACACATAGCGTTTAGTGTTCAGAGCAGTGCATAGCGTTTAGTGTTCAGAGCAGTGCATAGCGTTTAGTGTTCAGAGCAGTGCATAGCGTTTAGTGTTCAGAGTAGTGCATAGCGTTTAGTGTTCAGAGTAGTGCATAGCGTTTAGTGTTCAGAGTAACACATAGCGTTTAGTGTTCAGAGCAGTGCATAGCGTTTAGTGTTCAGAGCAGTGCATAGCGTTTAGTGTTCAGAGTAACACATAGCGTTTAGTGTTCAGAGTAGTGCATAGCGTTTAGTGTTCAGAGTAGTGCATAGCGTTTAGTGTTCAGAGTAACGCATAGCGTTTAGTGTTCAGAGCAGTGCATAGCGTTTAGTGTTCAGAGCAGTGCATAGCGTTTAGTGTTCAGAGCAGTGCATAGCGTTTAGTGTTCAGAGCAGTGCATAGCGTTTAGTGTTCAGAGTAGTGCATAGCGTTTAGTGTTCAGAGTAGTGCATAGCGTTTAGTGTTCAGAGTAGTGCATAGCGTTTAGTGTTCAGAGCAGTGCATAGCGTTTAGTGTTCAGAGTAACGCATAGCGTTTAGTGTTCAGAGCAGTGCATAGCGTTTAGTGTTCAGAGTAGCGCATAGCGTTTGGTGTTCAGAGCAGTGCATAGCGTTTAGTGTTCAGAGCAGTGCATAGCACTTAGTGTTCAGAGTAACGCATAGCGTTTGGTGTTCAGAGTAACGCATAGCGTTTAGTGTTCAGAGCAGTGCATAGCGTTTGGTGTTCAGAGCAGTGCATAGCGCTAGGTGTTCAGAGTAACGCATAGCGTTTAGTGTTCAGAGTAACGCATAGCGTTTAGTGTTCAGAGTAACGCATAGCGTTTAGTGTTCAGAGCAGTGCATAGCGTTTAGTGTTCAGAGTAACGCATAGCGTTTAGTGTTCAGAGCAGTGCATAGCGTTTAGTGTTCAGAGTAGCGCATAGCGTTTGGTGTTCAGAGCAGTGCATAGCGTTTAGTGTTCAGAGCAGTGCATAGCACTTAGTGTTCAGAGTAACGCATAGCGTTTGGTGTTCAGAGTAACGCATAGCGTTTAGTGTTCAGAGCAGTGCATAGCGTTTTTTGTGTTCAGAGCAGTGCATAGCGCTAGGTGTTCAGAGCAGTGCATAGCGTTTAGTGTTCAGAGTAACGCATAGCGTTTAGTGTTCAGAGCAGTGCATAGCGCTTGGTGTTCAGAGTAACGCATAGCGTTTAGTGTTCAGAGTAACGCATAGCGTTTAGTGTTCAGAGCAGTGCATAGCGTTTGGTGTTCAGAGTAACGCATAGCGTTTGGTGTTCAGAGTAAGCCTGTGTCCTTTTAGCACCAAACTGAATCCTCATGGACTGTTGCACTATGTTGGTGTTTGTCATCAGAAGCTGTTTAGTGTTTCTACTGAGAGCTCAGAGAACCAGAGACAGTCTGGTTCTCATTATCACTGTCACACTGATCCCTGTCTCTATGTTATGAGAGGGATGACATTCCCTGTGATTTATTGCTGTCACTCACTCACTCATGCACGCGCACGCGCACACACACACACACACACACACACACACACACACACACACACACACACACACACACACACACACACACACACACACACACACACACACACACACACACACACACACAGGTAGAGCTATTCCCCATGAAGATTATCATTATTAGTTTGTTATGGTTAAAAGTAGGGGTGATGTTTTTGTTTAAACCCACATGTTTTGCCTTGTTTAAAGGTTAAAGCACTACTAGACGGTTTGTTCATGTAACTCCATGTCTCTCCAGCTCTTTCATGTAGTTTAGAGAAAATACATTTTCAGGTGGGTTGCCAAAGCCATGACAATACTCATTAAGCTTAAATGTATAAGTATCCATTGTCTGCTCATTTTGTTGTGTCATCACTTCCAATTCCACATGTTCGTCCTGTGTATCCTAAGTGAGTTCTCTCTCCTGATTGGATAGAATTGGTATCCTGACCTGAAAATGCATTTTATGTTTATTAAAGACATGAAGACTCCTGTTACTGAACAGACATAGTATATAGCAATGATTACTATCACAATATAGAGCTGTTAGTTTATATTAAAACAAATGAAAATCACTTTCCCTTTAAGAGACATTTTAGGAGAAGACACAGATTAGCTTCATTGGTTTTAGTTTGAGGTTAGGATTGGTTTTAATTTGTATTTGTGGTTTGGGGCCAGCACAGGACAAGTAAAATATACTATTAATATTTATATATATATATATAATATATAATATTTGATGTTGTACGTGTGTGTGCCCGTTCGTGCGTGCGTGCGTGCGTGCGTGCGTGCGTGCGTGCGTGCGTGTGTGCGTGCGTGTTGTCTTTCACCTTCCCATAACCTCCTTGTGGTTTGGCTTTGGGCGGCTCACATTCAGACTAGTTGTTAAAACATCTCTCTCTCTCTCTCCATAGAATTACACTATGACCTGATGAGGGCTAAACATAGACACAGCTGTCCTCTGTGTGTGTGTGTGTGTGTGTGTGTGTGTGTGTGTGTGTGTGTGTGTGTGTGTGTGTGTGTGTGTGTGTGTGTGTGTGTGTGTGTGTGTGTGTGTGTGTGTGTGTGTGTGTGTGTGTGTGTGTGTGTGTGTGTGTGTGATCAGATAGAGGCAGCAGACAGACAGTAATCTAACATTCTTTCCCTCATGAATAGGATGGATTTGGGGGGCTTTGAGGAGGGGGCTCAGAGTGACTCCATTAGCCCCCCCCCCCCATCCTCAAACACCAACAGTAATGCACCATGCCACACACACACACACACACACACACACACACACACACACACACACACACACACACACGCCAAGTGGATTATTAATAGCAGCACTGTTTCCCAATCAGTGGGTCGGGGGGGGGGACCCATGTTTTGGTCGCGGAACAATTTTAATGGGTCGCGAATAATTAGCTCCTTTTTTTAGTTTCCTACATTAACTCATTGACTCCCAATGACCAGGTTCTTGTGTGTTTTCAGTGGTTTGCAATAGAGGGCGCTGTCCCGCAGCCTGTGAATGATGATGTAAATCTGTAAATGACATTTTATTTTGTTTTAAATCCTCAGTTAAGTTTCTCTCACTTCAGCTGCCTTTAGTCCAAAACCAAAACTATCTTTACTTTAGTAACTGTGTTGCTGTTTGGAAGTGAAGGACCCCTTGCAAAAAGCACGTGTAGTAGGCTTGTTGTTAACTAGTTGTACGAACGCTTGTTTTCTATTGTTGTATTGTTTATTGGATCTTGTTTAGTCGATACACTTATTTGTTTTAGCTCATGCTTATTTGATTTAGCTATTTTGTCTCATCTGTTTAAGGAAATAGGTAGCTGATATATTGCACTTTTACCTTAGCGCTAGGTATACTCTTGGTTGCTTGTTTTTGCAGAAAATGCACTTAAGACTTCTGGTGATTAGTAGTTTTCGTTCCCTACCTATGTTGAATACACTTATTGTAAGTCGCTTTGGATAAAAGCGTCTGCTAAATGACTGTAATGTAATGTAATGTAATGTAGGCGGTTAATTTGTGCCTGACGGAAAATGACGTAATATTATATATATAATAATATACTACAAACGCACGCACGCCGAGATTCCGTGCTTTTTAAAAGCTATAATAGGCCTACTGTATGCGCACGCGCGCACACACACACACACACACACACACACACACACACACACACACACACACACACTTGAAATATTTATTTATGTCCACATAAACAGAAGTACAAGGTGTACATAGGACATAAACACTGCCAGTGCAGTCAGATAAAGGGAAATTGTCGTATTGATGAATCACCAGTCTGTTTAACCAACATATGATTTATTGTATAGTTTGTTACTGTGTTTCAACAGAACTGTTGTGTTTGAAAGCAAAGAAGAAAATTGTCTAATTTCAAACAAAGTAAAGTAGAACAATTCAACTCAAACATGAACCATGGATCCTGGTGTACGACTCAATATTTTAACATACAGCTCTATCATTATAAATAGGTTTTAGTGGTAACGGTAATAGTTGTCTGAAACGTACAGCTACATTTTCTTTATTACAAAGGCATCAGCTAAATAAATATATATATTAAATGTATATATATATAGTATTTATATAGTTATTATTGCTTTTGAAAAGGTGCATTACTGTGTGTGTGTGTGTGTGTGTGTGTGTGTGTGTGTGTGTGTGTGTGTGTGTGTGTGTGTGTGTGTGTGTGTGTGTGTGTGTGTGTGTGTGTGTGTGTGTGTGTGTGTGTGTGTGTGTGTGTGTGGTTTATGTTGATTGTCACTTGTCCACAGCAAAGATATTCTTAAAACAAGTCTTTCAGTCTTTTCTTCTCAAAACAAGTGTAAATATCTCACCTATGGGGATAACTACTGCAACGTGATACTAATGCAACCCCACTGTCTTAACTCTGTGGTTCACAAACTATTTCATACCAAGGACCCCCGAATTGATATATGTTTGGCCACGGACCCCCTCCCCCCCCCCCCCCCCACCATCTGATTTTTTTTGTGCCAGGAGACCCCCTCCCAGAAGAGAAGATTTGTGTTGTTAAAGAATTCAAAATTGTTCAAAATGTTTCAAACACTTTCGAGATTTTTCAAAAATGTTCAAAACTATTTTTGAGAACCACGGTTCTAAGTTTTCTGAAAAACTTGCTATGTATGTATATGTATATGTATATACATACATATACATACATGTATATGAATGTATATGTAGGCCTATATACATATAGCTAACATCTAAAATGAAACGAATGCTTTCCCGGTTTTAATGGGTTAAATAACTGATACACATCAGAAAAAACATACACAGTCAAATCCTGAGTGTTAAAGGCAGGGTTTTCCTTTGATAAAATAAGTGTTACATAGCTCTATATTGTGATAGTAATCATTACTATAGAGTGTGTGTTCAGTAACAGTGTTAAATAGATCTATATTGTGATAGTAATCATTGCTATAGAGTGTGTGTTCAGTAACAGGAGAGTCTCCGTGTCTCTCCAGCTCTTTAAACAAAAACAGAAAATGCATTTTCAGGTCAGGAGGATACCAATTTGATCCAATCAGGAGAGAGAACAAACAAGTGGAATTGGAAGTGATGACACAAAGACACAGTTGGAACTGAAACGCTATAAAACGTAAGGCGATAAACGGGTTCTCTCTCCTGATTGGTCGAACATTTGTAATGATTACAATCACAATGTTGTGCTTTAACTTTTTAACCAAAACCTTTTTGTTTTGACAAAAAAGGTTTTCCTTACCCCTACCTTTAATGAGTGTGCACATGATCCATAAGAGGTCCATTTGGTTACATCAGTACATTGTCAAGAGTTACAAATGGATCAAATTAACACTCAGGATTTTACCACATATAGGTCTTAGAAACAGTGAAGCCAATACAAAGCATTGATAACATGGACATATTTCACAGCGTGGGAACCTGGAAAACATCTCTGTCGGGTGTAAACCTCATATGTCCAAAATTCAAAAGCATCAAAAGCAGCAGATCTACAAGCTCGAAACGCCTCGCTTCGCGTCGCGTTTCGAGCTTGTAGA
Organism: Gymnoscopelus braueri; assembly: GCF_963280865.1. Lineage (NCBI taxonomy): Eukaryota > Metazoa > Chordata > Actinopteri > Myctophiformes > Myctophidae > Gymnoscopelus > Gymnoscopelus braueri. Next base: position 1,112,897 of record NC_137623.1, read on the forward strand.
TCTGCTACTTTGGATGCTTTTGCCTGACGCTGTAGTATGATCAAGTAGGGACGTTAATTTACTACAAAACACCAAAAGTTAGAACATGGAGATCAGAGGTTTCTGCTCGACAACAACCATAACTTCTGTTGAAATGTTGTTGTGTTTTTGAGAGGAATACAGAGTCTCCCAGAATGCACTCTGCCTGTCGGACCGTCCCCGTGGGCGTGTCTTCAGCTCACAGCGGTTGGTTGCTGAGCGTTACGTTGATTTGTTGATTTGTTGATTTGTTGATATGATGGGTTGTTGGGTTGTTGATTTGTTGGGTTGTTTTTCTTCCATGGTAATAAATGGACAAGTCTGTGTCTTTGCAGCCGTTTGTCTGGAGGGGGGGGGGGTGTTCCTATAGGGAATAACAGAGAGAGAGAGAGTGAGAGAGAGAGAGAAACATGGTGAGAGAGGGTTTTCACTTTCTACAGACAGGCAGACAGGCAGACAGACAGACAGACAGACAGACAGACAGGGTAAAGGCTTAATATTCATAGATGCACATTCACTATCCTGCTTATCCACAGTGTCTCTCTCCCTTCTTTTCTCCCTCTCTTTTCCCCTCTTCCTCTGCTCCTCTCTCTAATCTTTTTCTCTCTCTACATCTATCTCCCCCTCTCCTTCCACACACACACACACACACACACACACACACACACACACACACACACACACACACACACACACACACACACACACACACACACACACACACACACACACACACACACACACACACAAATTATGTTTTGCATATACTGTGGTTTCTGTGTCTCACAGAGAAAGTCGCAGCAAAGACACACACTCACGCTCACACACGCACAAGCACTACGCAGCACACTCACACGTATAAATAGAGCCTGACTCTTCCTCTTCACACACACACACACACACACACACACACACACACACACACACACACACACACACACACACACACACACACACACACACACACACACACACACACACACACACACACTCAAACACATTCTCCACTTGACCAAAACAATTAGCCTCATCAGGAGGCCACAGTGACCCCCTGTGGTGAGTTCACATCACTGCAGGCTGTTACCACAGAGATGAGGTGTAACTACTGGTCCCCAGCGTTGCCATGTCTGCATAGTATAAGCCATTCTGCAAAGTCTCTTGTAAATATTGGTAGTTTGCGAGTTGTGTTTTTTTGGATTGTGTTTCTAAAGTGTAGTTGACTATTTGGGCTTGTTTCCTAAATGCAGTTTAAACCAGTGGTTCTCAAACATTTTCATGCCAAGGACCCCCACATTAATGTGTATTCGGTCGCGGCCCACGTCTGAAAATATCTTGTTACAGGGACCCTCGCATTCAAGGATAGGAATAAACAGACTCAGTACAAAAAAATACCATCAATCCAACATTATTTGATGGACATTGATCTGAACACGTTAATATGTGTTTCATCATGTTCCATGTTTAAAATGTCTGATTCCTTTATGTTCAGCAGTCAGATAGTTAGACTAAATGTCTGATTCCTTTATGTTCAGCAGTCAGATAGTTAGACTAAATGTCTGATTCCTTTATGTTCAGCAGTCAGATAGTTAGACTAAATGTCTGATTCCTTTATGTTCAGCAGTCAGATAGTTAGACTAAATGTCTGATTCCTTTATTATATTGTACTGTACAGATAGTACAGTACAATATCACATTTTACTATGTTCAGTCATATAGTTAGACTAAATGTCTGATTCCTTTATGTTCAGTCTGATAGTTAGACTAAATGTCTGATTCCTTTATGTTCAGTCATATAGTTAGACTAAATGTCTGATTCCTTTATGTTCAGTCATATAGTTAGACTAAATGTCTGATTCCTTTATGTTCAGTCATATAGTTAGACTAAATGTCTGATTCCTTTATGTTCAGTCATATAGTTAGACTAAATGTCTGATTCCTTTATGTTCAGTCAGATAGTTAGACTAAATGTCTGATTCCTTTATGTTCAGTCATATAGTTAGACTAAATGTCTGATTTCTTTATATTCAGTCAGATAGTTAGACTAAATGTCTGATTCCTTTATGTTCAGTCAGATAGTTAGACTAAATGTCTGATTCCTTTATGTTCAGTCATATAGTTAGACTAAATGTCTGATTCCTTTATGTTCAGTCACATAGTTAGACTAAATGTCTGATTCCTTTATGTTCAGTCATATAGTTAGACTAAATGTCTGATTCCTTTATGTTCAGTCACATAGTTAGACTAAATGTCTGATTCCTTTATGTTCAGTCAGATAGTTAGACTAAATGTCTGATTCCTTTATGTTCAGTCACATAGTTAGACTAAATGTCTGATTCCTTTATGTTCAGTCAGATAGTATCGTGTAAACGTCACATCCCCAAAACTGTTACTGTTCAGGATTCAAATTCAAATGCATCCAAAGTAGCAGATCTACAAGCTCGAAGCGCGTCGCTTCGCACCGCGTTTCGAGCTTGTAGATCTGCTACTTTGGATACTTTTTTGTGACGCTGTAGTGTGATCAAGTAGGGCGTTAATTTACAAAAAATCACAAAAGAAATGTCAAAATATGGAGATAAGAGGTTTCTGCCTGACATCATTGATATTAAAAATGTTAAGAAACAAAATAAAAGAAAACCTTATAGAGCACCGAAGTCTGACGTAATTTACGCATCATACCTGGTTCGCATTTTTTTCCCCCCACATTCTGAATTCCCATAGACGTCTTTAATATCTCATCAAATAAGAACTGTGTTCCAAAAATAAACAAATGATCCTGGCGGTTTGACTCTTATGGATATGAAGCATCAACTGACGGTGAGAAAACGTTAATGTTAGTTCAGCCAATGTTATTCTCCATAGAGAAATAACTTTACGACCCAGGGGATGAACGAGTGACATCAAGACTTCTGTACTCTATTGATATTTGTTGGTCCTCCTTCACTTGAAAGGTAGTTGTTTCTTTTGGGCTGCGTCTAAAGGCCATGCAGAACGCACCAATGCAATTCCTTGCAACTGCCATTGGGGATAATGGTTGAATTGGTGTGGACTGGCCTTGAGGTTTAAGATCCCATAGACTGGAGGGACGGCTCTGACTGGCAGGTTTGGTTGTCGGACAACAAGCTGATACGGTTGTTCTGTGTGTCCAGACACTGATGAGGCTCCTAATTTATTAAAACGACTCCAACCTTTAGTCCTGTTGGGTCTAAATGATTCACTGACTGCACACATAAGACCCATACATCATTAGCCTGGCTCTCCAGCCCAAGACCCCAAACCCGCGGTAGAACAGTGCCGTCACCTGGTGGCTGAGATTGTACTTCCGCATTTAAAACGTTACTGCGCATATCGACTGAAACGTTAGTGTGCTGCTCTATTGGCTCCAATATTGGAGCCAATCCAGGAATTAGAGGTACTTCCAGGAAGTAGAGGTACTTCCAGGAAGTAGAGGTACTTCCGGGTGCTTCATGTGCTTGTGAGCAACTTCCATTGAAAAAACAAAAAGTGCTGCGAGGCTGCACATCTGTTATTTTTGAATGGCCAAAGTATAAATATGGATAACGTGGTTAAAATGATTGTGATGCAATTAACTAATTATACCCTATGAAAGTCTAATATCTCCACCGAGCGATGGGGATATCCCTTTGGCTTAGTGGTTCAGATGTTGGCTTTCCACGCGGGTGCATCAATTTCAACCAGGGGTGCAATGCTCACTGGACGGCCTTGCACGCCGTGCATGAACCTATTTGACCAGGAGCATGCGCAGGCACACGCATAGATTTAAAACGACTTTAAATTCACACCTCAACAAAGTTTTCAAAGGCTCCCGACTCACACCTGGCGAATGAACATAGAAATGAGCCCAGATTCATATCAATTGTCCATTGTTTGAGCTGTAGTGTAGGTGTTAAGCGACGTGCGCGTCACGTCATTAAAATACAGTGCAACCACGTTCCAATTCAACATTGCAACACTGGTTTCAACACCTCTGTTCTCAAAGTGGGGTCCTTGTTGGAGAGCCCTGCATCAGACTATCAGTCCAGTGTGTTCTGACCTCTGACCTGTGTGTTATTCCTTGGTGACCCATCGTAGTTCGCTCTTGACGTTCTGCAGCTCTGATAGGTCGACGCTGGGCCCGGGGAGTTTCACCGCGCCCGGCATGGACTTCTTCTCCTCCGGTGACTGAGCGGCGGCCGGCTGAGCGCGGTCCTGTCAACACAAAGCAACCATAATAATAATAACAATCATTTGTATTGTCCCCAAAGGGATATTTGTCTTCTTCACAGTCTGTTCAAAAACTAAAAAACAACACATAACCATAAAGCACAAATCAACACATCACCAGGACACTCTACACACAAAACCATCCTATCAACAGGGCAGTTTTTTTTTCCAGATTTAACATAAAAAGTCTTTATCATGGTCCTTCATTCAAACGTGTTTTTTTCATGTCGCCATAGATCTTGTTAAAATCCTTAAGATTGAGCCGTACACGGTCTGTTTACATCGGCGACATCTCACATCTGTATCTCCCAGTGAAAACCGCATGTCAAACGGAACTCCATGATTGTAGTTAGAGCGGATTACGCTAAACAGTGATATGCGAGGAGAAAAAACTACAGGAAGAGAATTGAGTTTCAGTGTGCGCTTTAGAATGGGAGCCGGCGTGATCGTCAAAACCGGATCCCAAATCATTCTGTTTCCGGTCATCAAACCGGAACGGGAAATGGATCAAAAAAATCCGAAAGTGCACCTGGAAAATTGTCAACGCGGTTGAAAATTTGAAAGGTTTTAATCGCCTCTGCTCCGCCCCCCCCGGAGGGGCGGGGAGGAGAGGGGGCCCAGGGGCGTCCAGGGGCCAATCCCAGCACTTTTTTTAGCCTAATTATTCAGAAAACCCCAGACAAAAGAAAATCAACTGAATGTTGAAAGATACAGAAACATTTACATTTACATGCTGCAATGGCTGGGGGGCTATGTTTATAGATCCCTCCATTAAAGTGTGTGTGTGTGTGTGTGTGTGTGTGTGTGTGTGTGTGTGTGTGTGTGTGTGCGTGCGTGCGTGCGTGTTCTTACCTCTGTATCTACCGTCTCCTCTCTCCTCTTCACAGGATGTCCCGCCCCCGGACGCAGCGCGCCCATCGGGATGTTCAGATTAGCCTGATGGACAGACAGACAGCAGGAGCAGCCAATGAGATTACAGCACCTACTGTGTGTGTGTACGTGTACGTGTACGCGTCTGTGTGTGTGTGTGTGTGTGTGTGTACGTCTGTGTGTGTGTGTGTGTGTGTGTGTGTGTGTGTGTGTGTATTCCTGCCTCTCATTCCTCAAACTGATTTGACTATGAAATATTTCCTGTGTCTCTATGAAGCGTTTGTTTCGTTTTTTTATTTTTTCAGAGGGGCTTTATGGAAATACACACACACACACACACACACACACACGCACACGCACACGCACACAAAGACTTTAACCCATTAAGAGCCGAAGCCGATTCTACAAATGCCTTCTAAATCAAGCTTTTTTCGTTTTGCTTTTTTCAAGCACTTTCAAGATTTTTAAAAAATGTTAGCTTGTAGATCTGCTATTTATGAATGGCCAGCGCTAAGATGTAAAGAAAATCACAGATGTTTTCCCGGCTTTAATGGGTTTGAATTATTAATGGGTCTGTGTACTGTACTATACTGTACTATACTGTACTATACTGTACTGTACTGTACTATACTGTACTGGTGTAAGACTTTATTTGACTATAAAATGTACATACAGTATACTTAAAGGGATAATATGTAACTTTGCCTTGTGTTTATGCAAACAGAACATAAGCATCATGTTATAATATCATTTAGTTTGATCTGTGGGTCTCAAAGTGTGGTTCAGGGACCCTCTGGGTTCCTTGAGGGGGTTTAAAAATCTGGTCTGTAACTCTGAGAGTGTACACATGGAACCAAATGGACCCGTAAGGGTCCATTTGGTTCCATGTGTAAACTCTCAGAGTTATGGGGGGTGTCTTTGAAATTAAAAAGGTTTGAGAACCACTAAGTCTGAGGAATAATGCAGGATAATATGATATCAGACATGATGGTGGCATGAAGCCATTTTAAAGTATTATATGTTGAAATGTATAGTAATATTATTCTCCTCATATAATGTATATTTGTACAGAGCTGTGTGTTACAGATCCTTCAGGAGGTTTTAGTTCCATCTCTGAGGTCTTTAAAGGAGAACTATGTAAGACTGGTCTGTGTGTACAAACCATAGAGTTATAAATAATAGAGAGGCCCCGGAAATCCCCTCCCATCCACTTGCATTGAGTTGCTCACACAGCTCGTGAGGCGGAGTCACCCCTTCTTCTGGGTTGTGAAATATGACGGGCGGGGCCTATTGGGGCGGGGCCTATTGGGGCGGGGCCTATTTGGGGCATCTGTGACTCGTTTTGCGTCACCTCGGTGCGCAGCCCCGTGCGCAAGCTGGTGAGTCGAGCCCATTGGTCGAAACCGTTTTTGCTCATTCATGTACAGTGGCCCCAGGCCGTTTTGAGCTAAAGTACCTATGAATGGCCAGCATGTCCAATGCGCTTCAATGCAACCACTGGGTTCTGGGGGCTTTGGTACAAACACACACCCCTCCCCCCTCCCCCCTTCCCCCTCCCCTCTCTGACAGACATCAAAGTGATGGCTGTCTTTGATGCATTAAAATTGATTGGAGAGAGCACAAACGAGCACAGGACGAGTTTGACACTTTCGTGGCCCAATCAATCAACTCAGTGCACAACCCCACCCCCCCCTCCCTACAGCCAGAGGGGCGTGTCTTCCTGCAGGGGAACACACCAGCACAATAGTATAGTGGCTGATAGAGGGAAATCATGGCTTAAATACTTTTATTTATCTGTGAATAAAATAGTCTAAAAGTTACACAGTTTATCTTTAAAGGTTTCATGACATGCTGGTTTATAAAACATTAAAAGTCTTTATCATGGTGTTTTATCAAACGTCTATTAAAAAGTTTTAATTTAAAAATCCACTCCAGTGAGGCCATGGCAGGGTTTTTTTTTTATCCTTTCTGTGTTCTGAAGCCTTTTCAGCTGCAATGGAAAGAAAAACCATTTGCCTGCGGGTGTCGCTGTTGAGGGATTGTCAATCGCCTCTGCTAAAAATGTTTAAAACATGTAATTTGATGTCATGAAACCTTTCAGATCTATCATGTAAAATGTTGGATAAAACACACTTCATGCTATAAGATGCCTATTAATAACGTTGCTTCCAGCATGCGTGTATTATTATTATTATTATTATTATTGTTATTATTATTATGACCGATGTGTGCTTCTGATGCTGTTCAGCGATCATCTTCTGACATTCCATTCATGGGCCAAACGAACCAAAGATAAAGCTTTGCCTCCATGTGACTACAGTATAGAGTCATGTGACTATAGTATAGAGTCATGTGACTACAGTATAGAATGAGACTCATTTAAACAGCATTGTGTTGGACCAGGTGGTAAGACAGACAGACAGACAGACAGACAGACAGACAGACAGACAGGTCTATTATAGTGCTGTTCCTGCTATTCGAGTCCTGTGTTCTACAGCAAGGGTTCCCAAACTTTTGAAGCTGCGACCCCCCAAAATAATCATGTTTGAACTGGGGACCCCCCAAAATAATCATGTTTGAACTGGGGACCCCCCAAAATAATCATATTTGAACTGGGGACCCCCCAAAATAATCATGTTTGAACTGGGGACCCCCCAAAATAATCATGTTTGAACTGGGGACCCCCCAAAATAATCATATTTGAACTGGGGACCCCCCAAAATAATCATGTTTGAACTGGGGACCCCCCAAAATAATCATGTTTGAACTGGGGACCCCCCAAAATAATCATGTTTGAACTGGGGACCCCCCAAAATAATCATGTTTGAACTGGGGACCCCCCAAAATAATCATATTTGAACTGGGGACCCCCCAAAATAATCATGTTTGAACTGGGGACCCCCCAAAATAATCATATTTGAACTGGGGACCCCCCAAAATAATCATGTTTGAACTGGGGACCCCCCAAAATAATCATGTTTGAACTGGGGACCCCCCAAAATAATCATGTTTGAACTGGGGACCCCCCAAAATAATCATGTTTGAACTGAGGAACCCCCAAAATAATCATGTTTGAACTGGGGACCCCCCAAAATAATCATGTTTGAACTGGGGAACCCCCAAAATAATCATGTTTGAACTGGGGACCCCCCAAAATAATCATGTTTGAACTGGGGACCCCCCAAAATAATGATTGGTTCAACAGGTTCCACAGATAAATATTGTGAAATTAGCTTATCTACAAGTTCACAACGCTTAACACCGTGAGGCGTTGTGAGCTTGTAGATCGACAATTTTCACAACGTTTGCCTCTTTCTTACTTAATATTTGACAATTCGGCCAATTTGGTGTTTAAAATGTCTTTAGAGTAATTAAATGGTAACTTTATAAATATACAGATACCCTGTACACACTGATACTGTATGTTGGTTTGTTTACTGTTGAGTGAGAAAACAATGTTGCACATTAAGATAATCATCTGTGGACCCCCCAAAAATAATTTGGGGACCCCCAGTTTGGGAGCCTGTTGCCTGCCGTAACGGCATGGTTAGACAAGAACATGAGCACAATGAGAAGATAGACAGTGTATAAGAAACACTCTCTGACACACACACACACACACACACACACACACACACACACACACACACACACACACACACACACACACACACACACACACACACACACACAGGACTCTCTGCATCCCTTGGCCTTGCTACAGCACCCTGCACTAATAAAGCCTTGATATCCAGTATATTATGCATTACTCTCTAAAATTAAGTTACAGTTACTGTTTCTGCCTTTAATACTATAGTGTGATACTATAAATGTGTTTAAATGTCTTGTTGCAGTTTCATAACGTCCAGTAAAATGAACAAACTCAAACCACACTGATATGGACTCATTCCTTCATTGCTAATAACATTATAGAATGGTGTCACTTTACAGGTAAAAAAAAAAGTAATGCTATAGGGTATTATAGTGTGATACAGGGTATTATACAGTATACAGTATGATACAAATGCAAATGAGCATTAAATAATGTTGCCACTTTACTTAAAGGTCTCTACGTCATGCTATGGAGTATTATAGTATGATACAAATGAGTAAAATCAGTAACAGTGTTAAATAGCTCTATATTGTGATAGTAATCATTACTATAGAGTGTTTGTTCAGTAACAGTGTTAAATAGCTCTATATTGTGATAGTAATCATTACAATAGAGTGTTTGTTCGGTAACAGTGTTAAATAGCTCTATATTGTGATAGTAATCATTACTATAGAGTGTTTGGTCAGTAACAGTGTTAAATAGCTCTATATTGTGATAGTAATCATTACTATAGAGTGTTTGTTCAGTAACAGTGTTAAATAGCTCTATATTGTGATAGTAATCATTACTATAGAGTGTTTGTTCAGTAACAGTGTTAAATAGCTCTATATTGTGATAGTAATCATTACTATAGAGTGTTTGTTCAGTAACAGTGTTAAATAGCTCTATATTGTGATAGTAATCATTACTATAGAGTGTTTGTTCAGTAACAGTGTTAAATAGCTCTATATTGTGATAGTAATCATTACTATAGTGTTTGTTCAGTAATGCTGTTAAATAGCTCTATATTGTGATAGTAATCATTACTATAGAGTGTTTGTTTAGTAACAGTGTTAAATAGCTCTATATTGTGATAGTAATCATTGCTATATAGAGTGTGTGTTCAGTAACAGTGTTAAATATATCTATATTGTGATAGTAATCATTACTATAGAGTGTTTGTTCAGTAACAGTGTTAAATAGCTCTATATTGTGATAATAATCATTACTATAGAGTGTTTGTTCAGTAACAGTGTTAAATAGATCTATATTGTGATAGTAATCATTACTATAGAGTGTTTGTTCAGTAACAGTGTTAAATAGATCTATATTGTGATGGTAATCATTACTATAGAGTGTTTGTTTAGTAAAAGTGTTAAATAGATCTATATTGTGATAGTAATCTTTACTATAGAGTGTTTGTTCAGTAACAGTGTTAAATAGCTCTATATTGTGATAGTAGTCATTTCTATTATTATTTTCTGTTTAATAAAGAGCTGGAGAGACAGGAAGACTCCTGTTACTGAACAAACACTCTATAGTAATGATATAATATATAGTTATTTAACACTTAACAAAGGAATAATACCCTATACCTTTATTATGATAATGTTTGGGCTCATTCAGTGATCATGTTTAACACAAAGGGCTCTGTTCCTTTACACCATGAGGTTTACCTTTACACCATGAGGTTTAGGGTCTCATTGTAAGAGTATAAACTAGTCTGTGTTCCTTTACACCATGAGGTTTAGGGTCTCTGTTCCTTTACACCATGAGGTTTACCTTTACACCATGAGGTTTAGGGTCTCATTGTAAGAGTATAAACTAGTCTCTGTTCCTTTACACCATGAGGTTTAGGGTCTCTGTTCCTTTACACCATGAGGTTTACCTTTACACCATGAGGTTTAGGGTCTCATTGTAAGAGTATAAACTAGTCTGTGTTCCTTTACACCATGAGGTTTAGGGTCTCATTGTAAGAGTATAAACTAGTCTGTGTTCCTTTACACCATGAGGTTTAGGGTCTCATTGTAAGAGTATAAACCAGTATAAACCAGTCTCTCCGGTCCAAACAGCTCACTGTGTTTCCCCTCATTGTGTGAATCAACCTCCCAAAATGGCCGCCGTGCTTTATCCAGGTTCTACCCATGGAGCTACGGACACAAAGACCACCGAACAAGAGAGCACCACCTTTCAGGGACAATAATGGTTGGCAAGCAGTTAAAAGAGACTGGCAGGAGTGACACACGCGCGCGCGCACACACACACGCGCGCGCGCGCACACGTACACACGCACACACGCACGCACACACGCACACACGCATGCACACACACGCATATGCACACACACACACACACACACACACACACACACACACACACACACACACACACACACGCACACACACACGCACACACACACGTGTGTGTGTGTGTGTGTGTATTTTGATGCCAATACTTTGGCACTTTTACTCAAGCAACATTTTGAACACAGGCCTTTTATGGTATTGCTACTTTTTACTTTTACTAAGTAAAAAGAGTACTTCTTCCACCACAGCGTGTGCGTGCGTGCGGAAAATGGACTCAATTGTTTTACTTAGGTAAAAGTATCAATACTGCATTATAGAAATACTCTGTTACAAGTAAAACTCCGTAATTCAAAATGTACTTGAGTAAAAGCTAGAAGTAGAGCTTGTAGATCTGCTATTTTCAAAAGGTCAAAATGCAAATGTATGTTTTGTAATAATAATAAAAATCTACAAAGTAACTAGTAACTAAAGTTTTCAAATAATTGCAGTGGAGTAATATGTACAATATTTGCCTCTGAGATGTAGTGGAGTAGAAGTAAAAGTACTGAAAATTGGAAATACTCCAGTAAAGTAAAAAAAATACCTCAAAATTGTACTTAAGTACATGCACTTGAGTAAGTGTACTTAGTTACTTTACAGCAGTGCCTGAAACAAAGTGGTATAAATACTCTAACCTCAAACAGAGAGATAGACGTACCTGAAGGGCCTTGACGTTAGAGGAAGGTTTAGACATAATCACCAGGAAGTCCCTCTGTCCTGTTAGAGACACACAACACACAGCATTCAGCTACCTTACTGTGTGTGTGTGTGTGTGTGTGTGTGTGTGTGTGTGTGTGTGTGTGTGTGTGTGTGTGTGTGTGTGTGTGTGTGTGTGTGTGTGTGTGTGTGTGTGTGTGTGTGTGTGTGTGTGGCTCTGTTTCTGTGGTTTTTCGAGGGCCAGGATAGCATTTCCGTTGCTATAGCGACCCTTATGGAGAGAGGCAGGTACAGGAACTGTTCTCTCTGAATCATTCATGAGAGAGAGAGAGAGAGAGAGAGAGAGAGAGAGATGGAGAGAGAGAGAGAGAGAGAGAGAGAGAGAGAGAGATGGAGAGAGAGAGAGAGAGAGATGGAGAGAGAGAGAGAGAGAGAGAGAGAGAGAGAGAGAGAGAGAGAGAGAGAGGGAGGGAGAGGGAGGGAGGGAAGGAGGGAGAGGGAGAGGGATGGAGAGAGAGAGAGAGAGCTGGGCCCTGACATTTAACCCTGAAAAAACTAAAGTAGTTACATTCCAAAAAAGGTCCACAATTCAAGGGAGAAAGTACAACTTCACCCTAGAAACAACAACAATCAAACAATTGCACATTATACCTATAGGGCTGAAGATCAGTTCCACTGGAAATTATAACTTGGCTATTAATGAACTGAAAGAGAATATTAATTCATAATTCATATTAATGAACTGAAAGAGAAAGCAAGCAGAGCTTACTATGCCATCAAAAAGTCAACACATGTTGACGTCCTAATTAGGACCTGGCTCAATTCTAATCAGTGATTGAACCTGTTGCATTATATACTACATGGCAGTCAGTGAGGTTTGGGCTCCTCTCACAAAACACCGGTTTGGAAAATGGGAAAAACAGCCAAAGTAAATCATGCATGCAGAGTTTTGTAAGAGAAACCTCCGGGTCCAGAGGAAGACTCCTAACAATGCATGCAGAGCAGAATTAGGCCAATACCCTCTAATTATCAGGATAGAAAAAAGAGCCATAACATTAGAAACACCTAAACATGAGTGTCATAACATAATAACATAATACATACATACATACAACATAATAATCAGACCCAACCAAATTATTAATCAACAGAAACAAAAATACGAAAACTATTGGATCGAAACAACAAAAACCCAAAGTAAACTTAATGTCTATCTGGACCTAAATAGACAATACACCGTGGTAGAATATGTGAGCATGGTGACTGATAACTAAGAGATAAAAACCTTAACAATGTACAGACTCAGTGAGCACAGCCTGGCCATGGAGAAAGACTGATATAGACAAAGATGTCTGTCCAGAGAGGACAGGCGGTGTGGAGACAGAGCTCCACTTCTTCACTGCAGTGACTAATAAAAAGAAGATTATCCTATATTCACAATAAAAACAAAGATACAGTTTGACTCTGTCCAGGTAATCCCCTACTTATTAGGTGAGAAAGCCCATGGTTCAAGGTTGGCAGCAAAATATGAGGGACAATGGGTGAACACTATAAATCTACTACAGTTAATAGAATAATGTCATTTTGCTTTGTTTTTCCTTATTTTATTTGTATTATTTGTTCTGATTCTGAATATGTATTATTATTTTAGAGAGAGAGAGAGAGAGAGAGAGAGAGAGAGAGAGAGAGAGAGAGAGAGAGAGAGAGAGAGAGAGAGAGAGAGAGACAGACAGACAGATGGCCCGAGAGAGAGAGCGAGAGCGAGAGAGAGAGAGATGGAGATCAACCCAAATACAACAATGCATGCTGGGAGTCGGTCGAGCGACAGGTGTGTGTGTGTGTGTGTGTGTGTGTGTGTGTGTGTGTGTGTGTGTGTGTGTGTGTGTGTGTGTGTGTGTGTGTGTGTGTGTGTGTGTGTGAGTGAGGTAACATGACTCGACACAAAGTGAATGAATGAGGTCATCTTTCTGTTTCTGACAGGTTTCTTCAGAATCTATCTGACAGGGACTACAGAATGTAGTTGTATAAAATATCCCATTATATTTTTATACAACTACATTCTGACAAGTCCCGGAAAAGACGTGCTGTGATTGGCCAGTAGTCACTTTGATAGGTAGTTTAGTTTGCCTTCCCAAAAATGGCGCCCGCAGATACAGACACGCGACGCCCCAGAGTCGGAGTAGGAGGCGTCTACCTTTATATGTCTATGGTCTATATCCACCTTATTCCTGGCCACGCCCAGGAAGTAGGTAGGAAGGTAGGGGAGTAGGCATAGACATATAAAGGTAGACGCCTCCTCTGGCTCTGAGGCGTCTGTATGGCGGGCGCTCCTTCCACTTCCGGGGGGCCAGCTGGAAACTTCCGCGTGCGTCACAGAAGGGGGCGTTCGGTAGGCCAATCAGAGGCAGGTGGGGGCGGGACAACTAGATTCTGACGAGTCCTGGAAAAGACGTGCTGTGATTGGCCAATAGTCAACGCGCTGTGATTGGCCAGTGCCCGTGCCCCCCGGAAATGGCGGCCACCATACGAAACAGGTCGCTCCAACGAACTGCAGAGGCCAATGAGGTATCTAGGTTTCTATATCTATGGAAGTAGGGGGGGTGGGGAGCCCCATATCAAGGGGTTTCCTGTTTACCAGTGTTGCCATGTCTGCTTATAATAAGCGACTTTGGGATTAATTCTTAAGTGTAGTTGCTTATTTTAGCTTGCTTCCTAATGTCTTTTAAACCAGTGGTTCCCACATTTTTGTCAAGTACTCCCAGATCAATATGTATTTGTCTGCGGACCCCCATCTGAAAATATTTTGTGCCAGACCGCCTTACAAGATTTTTGTTGTTAGAATGTTTCAAAAATATTCAAAAATCTCACTTTATCTGCCAATAGTTTTTTGAAAATAGCAGATCTACAAGCTCACAACATGTCGCGATGTGACATGTTGTGAGCTTGTAGCTGATGTAAATTGGTAAAGCTTTTTTGGGGGCTTGTTTTCATAGACCGCTTGTTTCTCTTGCAAAATCTGGCAACACACTGCATCACACCTGTAGCCCACTAGGGAGGAAGTGGACGGATATTGGATTAAGCAGCAGAAAAGGCCAATGGCGCCGCCCGGAGAAGGGACATTAATAATAAGGTGAACAGGCTTTACGCACAGCAGCCATATTGTAAAGAAACTTCCTTACTTCCTTCACAGGTTGTTACCAATGATACTAATGAAGCTCTGATCCATCCTGGTCAAACAGAGTCATGGTGTTGCACTCTGTGTTAGTCAGTGTCCACACACTGGAACCTTTCGTTCACACCTCAAGGTAAGAAACCATGACTGACAGACAGACAGACAGACAGGACAGACAGACAGACAGACAGACAGACAGACAGACAGACAGACAGACGATCAGGCCTCAGATAATGTTCAATGTTTGCATATCTTTGTTCTCCAACATGTAAACCAGCTACCAGAGCTGTTATCTCTCTCTCTCTCTCTCTCTCTCTCTCTCTCTCTCTCTCTCTCTCTCTCTCTCTCTCCCTCTCTGTTGCTCCTAGACAGCCTGCAGTGTATATGTATTCTCTGTAGTAGAGAGCAGTTATTGGAAATAACCAGTTTCTTGATGTAAAGTTGTAACAGACATGACTCAGCAAAACCTTCTTTACTTGAGCATCAAAACTAAGGTGTGCTGCAGGTGTCAGAAAGAATTTATCTCAATGTAAGCGGATGGGTTTTTTACTTATAACTTTAGACTTAATTTTCTTACCTTAATACAAATTGTCATAAATTCTATATGCTTCCAGTCGCTAGTTTAAAGTCTTCTTTCAATTACATTACAGTCATTTAGCAGACGCTTTTATCCAAAGCGACTTACAATAAGTGTATTCAACATAGGTAGGGAACGAAAACTACTAATCACCAGAAGTCTTTAGTGCATTTTCTGCAAAAACAAGCAACCAAGAGTATACCTAGCGCTAAGGTAAAAGTGCAATATATCAGCTACCTATTTCCTTAAACAGATGAGACAAAATAGCTAAGTCAAATGAGCATGAGCTAAAACAATTAAGTGTATCGACTAAACAAGATCCAATAAACAATACAACAATAGAAAACAAGCGTTCGTACAACTAGTTAACAACAAGTAGGTCAGGCAGAGAGGAAGGGTAGTGTTTCCTGAAGAGGTGGGTTTTCAACCTGCGGCGAAATATGGGCAGTGACTCTGCTGTCCTAACATCAGTGGGAAGTTCATTCCACCACTGTGGGGCCAGAACAGAAAAGAGTCGTGACCGTGTGGATCGGCCAGAAGGACCCTTGAGTGACGAGGCAATCAGTCGCCCCGAGGTGGCAGACCGAAGTGGTCGGGCAGGGGTGTAGGCATCGACCATAGCCCGGAGGTAGGAAGGAGCTGTTCCTTTCACTGCCCTATAGGCTAGCACCAGGGTTTTGAACTGGATGCGAGCCGCTACGGGGAGCCAGTGTAGAGAGCGGAGGAGGATGGTTGTGTGGGAGAACTTGGGGCGGTTGAACACCAGACGAGCCGCAGCTTTCTGAACAAGCTCCAGAGGTCTGATGGCAGATGCCGGAGCACCAGCGAGGAGGGAGTTGCAGTAGTCCAGGCGGGAGATGACGAGAGCCTGGATGAGCACCTGGGCTGCCTTCTCCGTGAGGAAGGGGCGAATCCTCCTGATGTTGTAGAGGAGGAATCTGCAGGACCTTGTCACTGATGCGATGTTTGCCGAGAACGTCAGTTGATCGTCCAGGGTCACACCCAGATTCTTCGCAGTCCGAGTCGAGGTCACCACAGCATTATCAATGGTGATGGCCATGTCTCGGTGCGGACAGCCCTTCCCCGGGAGGAACATCAGCTCGGTCTTGTCCAGGTTGAGCTTCAGGTGGTTTGTCGACATCCACTCCGAGATGTCAGCCAGACAAGCAGCAATGCGTGCCTCCACTTGGGTATCAGAGGGGGGGAATGAGAGGATCAGCTGGGTGTCATCGGCATAGCAGTGGTAGGAAAAGCCATGGGAGTGGATGACAGCACCCAGAGATGTAGTGTAGAGAGAGAAAAGAAGAGGACCCAGAACCGAGCCTTGGGGAACCCCAGTTGTGAGCCTGTGTGGTTCTGACACAGACCCTCTCAGCATCCCTCTCAATCATCATGATATGCGTTTTGGTAAATTATGGTCCCATTTATTTTAAAATTGACGATAAAGTAGGCTATGTTCGAGGAGGGGGCGGGATGATTTTGATTGACAAGCTACACCAATAGCATTGATTCCCCGCCCCCGCTCTTGATTGACAAGCTACCCGACCAATAGCATTCTTTGGGGATTGTTTTCCCGGTTCCTGTTCCTGACGTGCTCTTTGGCATGAATTAAAGATGGTGGATTACAGATTCCTGAACAATCAGCTTCATTTTCGGTCTGTAGAAACCAATGGCGTGACGCTGTCCATTCTTTTTACAGTCTATGGCATCGGCACACAGATTTATAACTGTCTGCTTCATATTCAACCATGTCTTTCCTCTCGCTTCTCTCTGTCGGGGACCCCCCCAGAATAATCATATTTGAACTGGGGACCCCCCCCCCTGACCAACACTTGGAATTGAGTTGTAGTCATTACATTT
>NC_137623.1:1135208-1172708 GCF_963280865.1 Gymnoscopelus braueri
AAGCGCCGCCTCGCATCAAAGCCCCGCCTGGCGGCGCCGTCTCCTCCTCCTCCTCATCACGCCGCCTCGCATCAAAGCCCCGCCTCGCGGCGCCACGTCCTCCTTCTCCTCCTCCTCCTCGCGAGCCTCGCTAATAAACCCTGTCTCGAAAAGCCCCGCCTCGCCCCAAAGCCCCGTGCCTAAAAACGAGCGCTCTGTCTTCAGTTTCCCTGGTTCTCCAATCTCCCTGTGACATATATATATAGTCCCCAGACATAAAACAAACAGCATAAGAGACATACAAATAAGAATACAAAAGGTACAAAGGAGGAGAACAAATATTAACTAATACAAACTTCTTTACCTATTAAACTTGAATAGGTAAACAAGTTGGCAATTTGTTACTGTTATTTTATCTCTTTAATTTAAATATATAAAAGTCCTTTAAATGAAAATGAAATACAATCCTCATCCACTCATGTTTGTATTGGTTTCTATCATAGATATAGAAACCTTTATATGTCTATGGTTTCTATCATAGATATAGAAACCTTTATATGTCTATGGTTTGGTTTCTATCATAGATATAGAAACCTTTATATGTCTATGGTTTCTATCAGCTCAGTGTGATAGACATCCGGTCTAGACTCTAGAGCCCGCCTACTGTATCCGGCCATGCAGTGTTGCCATGCTTGCTTATTATAAGCAACTTTGGGCTTGTTTTCTGTAAAGTCTCTTGTTTTTAAAGTGTAGTAACTACACTTTAAAAACAAGCCCACAAAACCTCAACCCACACTATAATAAGGCCACATGAACACTTTTATGAACCTATATACTATATAGGTTCATAAAAGTGTTCATGTGGCCTTATTATAGTCGCTTCTTTTGGGCTTGTTTTCCTAGACCTGGTTGCTTATTAGTCTCACAAGATCTGGCAACGCTGAGATCGATCAGTCTGCTCTCAACTCAGTGTTCGACTGATCGCGTCTGGCTGGGGATCGGGGTTGCCAGGTCTGCTTATTATAAGCGACATTGGGCTTGTTTTCCCTTTAAAGATGCTTGTAAATATTGATTTTTTTGGGTCTTGTTTCTAAAGTGTAGTTGTTTATTCGGTCTTGTTTTGATGTTTTTTATAAACCAGTGGGTTCTCAAACATTTTCAAGGTAAGGACCCCCAAAATTATATTTATTTGTATGCGGACCCCCATCTGAAAATATGTTTAACCAGGGACCCCTATACAAGATTTGTGCTATTAAATTGTTTCAAAGGTATAAGAAAAAACACCTTTTATTTTCAATTTCCCTCTTTTCTTTAAAACGGCACATCTAACAAGCTCACAACGCGCCGCATTAATCTGCAATTTTTGTTGTTGTTTTCATAGACCCGGTTGCTTATTTCTTTCACAATATCTGGCAACGCTGCCTCATAGATCCATCACTCTGCTGATCCACTGATCACGTGACCAGGATGAAGACAGACGGTCGCACAGTGATGACGTCTTGTTGTCAATAGAACCATATAGATATCTATGAATAGAACGGCAAATAAAAATAAAAATAAATACATTCCCGACGCAATAAGACACTAGAACTACATCTGATGGTCCGCGGACCCCCTGGACCCCCTGACCCATCCATTAGGAACCAGAGGACCCCCTGGACACCAGGTTATTAGAGGTAAATCTATCAGGTTAGATTGTTTGACTATCATCTGTATTTTATCATGATAACTATATCTATATAATATATATCTATATCCTCTGGTTAAGACCTGATATATAAGCACAAATATATGCAAATCTCCAGTGGTGGAAAGTAACTAAGTACATTTACTCAAGTACTGTACTTAAGTACAATTTTGAGGTATTTGTACTTTACTTGAGTATTTCCAATTTCCAATACTTTCACTTCTACTCCACTACATCTCAGAGGCAAATATTGTACTTTTTACTCCACTACATTTACTTGAAAACATTAGTTACTAGTTACTTTTCAGATATAAATTATGATATAATGAAACATACATTAACCACTTTAACTCTATTTTATACATAGGCTATTTGAAAATAGCAGATCTACAAGCTCACAACGCGTCGCTTTGCGACGCGTTGTGAGCTTGTAGATCTGCTATTTTCAAATATTTAGTACTTTTACTTTTGGTACTTTGAGTACATTTTGATGCCAATACTTTTGTATTTTTACGCAAGTAAATTTTGAATTCTGGACTTTTACTTGTAACAGAGTATTTTTATATTGCAGTATTGGTACTTTTACTTAAGTAAAGAATTTGAGTACTTTTCCCACCACTGCCTGACACACATCTCTGTGAAGCTGTAGTCATGATGGGTCACATGACGCTCGTCTGTCACTAAGCGTCATGGCGCTACTTGTTCCTGGGTTGAGAATGTTTTACATTTTCAACCCGTTCATCTACATAGATGTTTATATTTCTAATATAAAGTGCTGACCTCACGGCCACGGATGTAACAAGTTAAAGCGCCCGGGTCTAAGTATCCGTGTCTTCCGTTATGTTCAATAAAAAGCATTTTAATCCGATGGCCGGCCATTGTCTCTGAATTTTATCCGACGCTTTCAATTACGCGACCCTATCGGTTGGGAGGTGTATTGCACTAAATTGCAAAAAATAAAAAATAAAATGGCCACCGATTGGATTAAGAAGCTTTTTATTGAACAATACGGAAGATACGGGTCCTTAGACCCGGGCGTTTCAACTTGTTACATCCATGGCATAGGGGTCAGCACTTTATATTTGAAATATGAACTTTTATGTAGAAGTAGTGGTGGTAAATGGAAAAAAATCGCAAACTAGGAACAAGTGGTTCCATGACTGTCAATCTGTCATGGTATGACAGTCATGTTTCAGGGCTATGCAAGTTACAAACATGTGATAACGAACCTCAAGAGAACCTATGATTATCATGGTTTTGGATCATATGCTGCACAGCCTGATATATTCAACTGATCTACAAATGCCTCAGTATGCCTTCTAGGTCTGTCACAATTAGTACATAATCGTGTAATCACAATTGTTTTTGCATAATCGTCACAATCGTTTCCATGTTGAAAAATGTTCACATATTTTCAAATATGAAAACAAATGCAGAAATAGCAGATCTACAAGCTTACAACGCGTCACGCGTTGTAAGCTTGTAGATCTGCTATTTCTGCTATTTTTATATGTGTAACATTATAACATTTTTCAATCATTTCTTTCTTTTCCTCTCTCTGGAAAGTTAAGCACATTAGGGCTTATATTTGCCCATGTAATGCCTCATTTGCATATTTAAACATCCAATTTCAGAAGACTTGTAATACAATAAATAATTGTCTTCATGTAAGTAATCAACTGGGGAAATGTCATAGTGTTGTCTATCATTTATCTTTGTTTTGTTTTTGTTAAATGGAGAATAACATTGGGTCATCTTAGCATCGTCTCATATAAGAATTGTGGTCCAACAATAAACAAACCGTCTCTGCGATATTGTCAGGGAGGAGGCTCTGTATTCTTTATATTATATATATATATATATATATATATATATTATATATATGTATATTTTAGAGTCAGGGAGGAGGCTCTGTATCGTTTATGATAGTCAGTCACTCATATTTGATACAGTCTATTTATGGAGAAAATGTAAATAATTCGTCATTTGTTCAGTTCTTATTTGATGAGATATTAAACATGTCTATGGGAATTCAGAATGTGGGGAAAACCATGACCAGGTAGGATGAGTACATTATGTCAGACTTTAGACTCTGTTGACCCCATAAACAAGTTATTATACGTCAGGTTTTTACCACTAATTTGATAATGAACTCTTGTCTGGCTCATGGACTATTAGGACCAGAGGACCACCAGAGGACCACCAGAGGACCACCAGAGGACATACATCTGACCAGGGACCCCTAGGGACCCCCCTCCACCAGGACCAGAGGACCCTCATCAGCTGTTGTTCCGCCTGATGAACGAGATGATCCCGGTTCCTCTGGTGGTGTGTGTGTTAGGAGCATGGTGCTGTGTGTACCTCACTGACACACTGCTGAAGGTACACACACACACACACACACACACACACACACACACACACACACACACACACACACACACACACCTCTACACACACACACACACACACACACACACACACACGCACACGCACACGCACACGCGCACGCACACACACACGCACGCACGCACGCACGCGCACACTAGAGTTCTCAAATTCTACCTGAACCCTATAAAGAGAAGAATGCATTCGCCATCTGTTTTGAATAAGGGGTGTCATGTTTTGCAATTAATTAAACTTACATAGACTATTTCTGTTATTAAGGCTTGTGATTTCTATTAGACTGTGCAGGGCAGAGTCTCTGAGTTGTTTTGAATAAGCCCACTGACCATCCCACTGACCAGCCCACTGACCATCCCACTGACCAGCCCACTGACCATCCCACTGAACATCCCACTGACCAGCCCACTGACCATCCCACTGACCAGCCCACTGACCATCCCACTGAACATCCCACTGACCAGCCCACTGACCAGCCCACTGACCATCCCACTGACCATCCCACTGACCAGCCCACTGACCAGCCCACTGAACAGCCCACTGACCATCCCACTGACCAGCCCACTGACCATCCCACTGACCAGCCCACTGACCATCCCACTGAACATCCCACTGACCAGCCCACTGACCATCCCACTGACCAGCCCACTGACCATCCCACTGAACATCCCACTGACCAGCCCACTGACCATCCCACTGAACATCCCACTGACCAGCCCACTGACCAGCCCACTGACCATCCCACTGACCAGCCCACTGACCATCCCACTGACCAGCCCACTGACCATCCCACTGAACATCCCACTGACCATCCCACTGACCAGCCCACTGACCATCCCACTGAACATCCCACTGACCAGCCCACTGACCAGCCCACTGACCATCCCACTGACCAGCCCACTGACCAGCCCACTGACCAGCCCACTGACCATCCCACTGACCATCCCACTGACCAGCCCACTGACCAGCCCACTGAACAGCCCACTGACGTCTACAATGCATCACGATCTACAGGTTTAGAACGTGCAGATCGGTTCTTAACAGGCCATAAATCAGACAGTGTCAGAGCAGAGTCCTGCACGGGCGGGGCGGGTCTGGTTTGTATTTTTGATATAATCACGGGTGACGGGTCGGTCTATGGATCTGATTATTGACAGGCCGGCGGGCTGTGTTAAGCGCTACACAACAGTGCTCTCTGATTTTCACAATAAAATGTTACCCACTCGCGTTTACTTCAGTACCGCCCGTCCCTGTGAACTTATAAAAGTATATTTTTCACCCAACGCCTGTAAGCTTAAGCTAACAGGTTAACAACAGTCTCCAGTCTCAGACAGTCAGGAGTCGGGGGACAGTCGGGGGGGGGGGGGGGGGGGGAGGCAGAGAAATGCAGAAGATGCATGCACACAGAGTAAGGTGTGAACAAGACAAGGATTTAACTTCATTTAAATCTGCACAATGTAAATTAACACCAGTCAGTCAACGCCGTCTAAAACATTTATTATTATCAAAAACCTCTTAAATATCTTCTCTTCATTCATAGTTTACTTCTTTCCTGTGTTTGTGTTAGCCAGGAGAAGATTTAGATATTGTAGAATAGTTGTCTGGTCATGAGGCAGGTATATACTGTATGTACCAGTAACGTCCACAAGGTGGAGCTGTTGGCTACATAGCACCAGACACCCTGTAACACTGGTCCTGTGTGTTCAACTCATCAAGACATAGAAACACATACAATACAAGATATTATCAACACTAGGAGCAGTACAAGTATATTTACAGAGATACAGTGGTGTGTGTGTGTGTGTGTGTGTGTGTGTGGGGGGGGGGGGGGCTAGAAGACTTTTCTTGGTCTAGTTGCAAAGTGAACCAGGACTCAGTCTCTACCCCAAACATAGGAAAGGAGACTACATTAGTACACATTGAATAAATCAGAGTTTTACCAGTATGGTAAAAGCTGTCTATACTCTATACTGTCTATAAGCCTAAAATACTGCTATCCTTGAGTTATTGTCTGTGCCATTCTGATCAGTGGTGAGCTGTGGATTTTTGAACTATGGGGGCTATATTTTATGACGTCACGTGCGCGGGCTATGTGCACATGCGTGCGCACGCGCGTGCACGTGCCCGCGCTGCGCGCACGCATGTGCACATAGCCACTCAGCGCTAGTTGAAATACTGTATTCAACATGTGATTATTAATGTATTTATATTTCTTATTATTTTGTTGCATTGTTAATTTGTTGTTTTTATTTTTGTTTCAATTAATTAATTTTTTTATTTTCCTTTTAGTTTTATATAAAAGCCCTTTACATAGATTCACCCACACATAAGTACTTAAAATAATCAGTCAACTTGTCTTTACTTGAATTACTTTTTTTTTTTACATTGCTTTCAAAACAGTGTTTTTTAAAACAAGTAAAAAATAAAATAAATACCCTTTTGCTACTCACCAAAACAAAGACGGTTTTATGGAGTTGAAAGCCTACTTTACTAAATGGGAAGAAAATATTTCACCAGAATTCAAACCTGTTTTTTGATTACTCCACAGTGCCCTCTACAGATCTGGTCAATGGAATGTTCCTATTGACCAGATTCTTCCTTCCGGTGAAATATTTTCTTTTCTGGCCAAAAGGTGTATTTTAGACGTGAGGTGGGGGCTCAGAGTGTTCCCACTTAGTAGAATAGGCTTTCAACTCCATTAAACCGTCTTTGTTTTGGTGAGTACCAAAAGTGTATTTTTTAATTTTACTACAGACGAGAGGCTGCGCTACCGCGGTGCGAGGGGAAAGAATGGAAAGTACCATAACGTTAAGGAGAACTCCTTCTAACACTATGGACCAGAGCTAGACAGGGATAACTTTGTAGCTCTTGTGTCCTCTGATAAGCGATTAACCCTTTCACACTCCATGGCTTTTTTCGAGTAGCCTAATGTTATGCAAAGCAGCCAGGTTGAGGCCATTGTTTAAAGGGGCCACACCATGAATTTCATTTTTTTTTTGGGGGGCGGGGTATTTTTTGGGCTCCCCAGTGTCTCTTGTACCCCAAAAAACATATTTTTTTAACATTCAGTCATTCATTCTCATTTCAGAGATTTTCTGAATGGGCGTGTCTGAACAGGCCATTTCAGAATGGCAATGCAAGTGACATCACTTGCATTGCCATTGCATTGATGCTGGCCAGACAGAATTGCTCAGTAGCCCCCCCTGCCCAAGAGGATGTTTTGGTATTGCAGCTGAAAGTGCTGTATAAGCCAGAGACAATTGACTTGGGATGAGTATATCTGAGTGATGATTTAGGCTCAAACCTTTTGAAAAAGGTTTGAGGGACGTACACCATATGATATTAAATACCAAATATATTCTTTTAATTCATGGTGTAGATCCTTTAAGGTGTTAAAGACGGCTCGCCCCTAACGGTGCGTTGTTGTGCTAATGATGACGGCTCGCGGGCGGCTGACGGTGTGTGCTCGCGCGTGCATGTGGAGCTCGTGCATGTGGAGCACGCGCGAGCCCCCAGCCCCCATGGTGTCAGAAGAACTAAGGGGTCGCCGACCCCCCTAGCACCCCCTTCAGCTCACCCCTGATGACGATGATATTTTGTCATATTTTGAATACTTCAGTTGATGTTGTTTTATACTCTTACTGTACTATTTATATTATTATTTACAATAACTTGTAGCTGCACTTAAACAATGATTCATGGATTTTTTTGTTATTACTAGATCAGTGTTTCTCAACACCTTTTAATTTCAAGGAGCACCATATCTATGAGAGTGTACAAATGGAACCAAATGGACCTGTAAGGGTCCAATTTGTATTCTCTCAGAGTTACAGACCTGTAAGGGTCTGGAAAAAAAGAAGCTATTAAAATACTAGCGCAAGACCCATAGGCATAGGGGTTTTTAGCTGCGGTCGACTCGGGATGGAGTTATGTATTTTCTCTACTGTACCATTTGTCCTATTAAGCGTGCCAACGTGTCGTCACCAGCAGAAGGGGCAAATCAGCCTGCGGGGGCGAGGCATTGGGCGTGGCATTGGGCAATGTTAAGTCAACCTGGTTTTTACCCCTCAAAGATGTCCGCAGCTACAAAAAGACACTTGTTGACGCCCCCTTCAGGATTTTTTGGTACACCTAATAGGATATAATAACATAATATAAAAGGTAAGAACAACGTTGTGCAGAATTCTCCTTTTAACGTACTGTATATCTGTTGTTTTCCAGTCCTCTACGACTCATCGTAATAAGTATGAGTCATGGCTGAGCAGCAGAGGGCTGATGTTGGCTCCTTTCCACCTCAGATGGCAGACCACCATGTTTAACCCTCTGTTTGCCTACTGCGCCCGGATGAACCCCCACCTCCTCTACCTGTGGTAAGACCTCCCCTCACATCCTAAGACCTCCCCCCACCTCCTAAGACCTCCCCTCACCTCCTAAGACCTCCCCCCACCTCCTAAGACCTCCCCTCACCTCCTAAGACCTCCCCCCACCTCCTAAGACCTCCCCCCACCTCCTCTACCTGTGGTAAGACCTCCCCCCACCTCCTAAGACCTCCCCTCACCTCCTCTACCTGTGGTAAGACCTCCCCCCACCTCCTAAGACCTCCCCTCACCTCCTAAGACCTCCCCCCACCTCCTAAGACCACCCCTCACCTCCTAAGACCACCCCCACCTCCTCTACCTGTGGTAAGACCTCCCCTCACATCCTAAGACCTCCCCCCACCTCCTCTACCTGTGGTAAGACCTCCCCCCACCTCCTAAGACCTCCCCTCACCTCCTCTACCTGTGGTAAGACCTCCCCCCACCTCCTAAGACCTCCCC
Organism: Gymnoscopelus braueri; assembly: GCF_963280865.1. NCBI lineage: Eukaryota > Metazoa > Chordata > Actinopteri > Myctophiformes > Myctophidae > Gymnoscopelus > Gymnoscopelus braueri. Next base: position 1,144,095 of record NC_137623.1, read on the forward strand.
TCACCTCCTAAGACCTCCCCCCACCTCCTAAGACCACCCCTCACCTCCTAAGACCACCCCCACCTCCTCTACCTGTGGTAAGACCTCCCCTCACCTCCTAAGACCTCCCCCCACCTCCTAAGACCTCCCCCACCTCCTCTACCTGTGGTAAGACCTCCCCTCACCTCCTAAGACCTCCCCCCACCTCCTAAGACCTCCCCCACCTCCTCTACCTGTGGTAAGACCTCCCCTCACCTCCTAAGACCTCCCCCCACCTCCTAAGACCTCCCCCACCTCCTCTACCTGTGGTAAGACCTCCCCTCACCTCCTAAGACCTCCCCCCACCTCCCCCCACCTCCTAAGACCACCCCCCACCTCCTAAGACCTCCCCCACCTCCTAATTATATTAGTAGATACCACCTACTAATAGAATAGTACTAATTACTAATAGCCTTGTATGAATGTTGTGGTTTCAATTTAATCCATGCTGGTCTTCATGGTGGTCTCATAGTGTTTATATTAACAGGTTCTCCAGTGCTCTGGTCTTCATGGTGGTCTCATAATGTTTATATTAACAGGTTCTCCAGTGGTCTGGTCTTCATGGTGGTCTCATAGTGTTTATATTAACAGGTTCTCCAGTGGTCTGGTGTTCATGGTGGTCTCATAATGTGTTTATTAACAGGTTCTCCAGTGGTCTGGTCTTCATGGTGGTCTCATAATGTTTATATTAACAGGTTCTCCAGTGGTCTGGTCTTCATGGTGGTCTCATAATTTGTTTATAACAGGTTCTCCAGTGGTCTGGTGTTCATGGTGGTCTCATAATGTGTTTATATTAACAGGTTCTCCAGTGGTCTGGTCTTCATGGTGGTCTCATAGTGTGTTTATTAACAGGTTCTCCAGTGGTCTGGTCTTCATGGTGGTCTCATAGTGTGTTTATTAACAGGTTCTCCAGTGGTCTGGTCTTCATGGTGGTCTCATAATGTGTTTATTAACAGGTTCTCCAGTGGTCTGGTCTTCATGGTGGTCTCATAGTGTGTTTATTAACAGGTTCTCCAGTGGTCTGGTCTTCAGGGTGGTCTCATAATGTGTTTATATTAACAGGTTCTCCAGTGGTCTGGTCTTCGGGGTGGTCTCATAATGTGTTCATTAACAGGTTCTCCAGTGGTCTGGTGTTCGGGGTGGTCTCCATGGTAGGGTCTGTGGTTCTGTTGGTCAGGACTCTACAGCAGACCGTGGCTCAGATGACCTCTGATAACCCTCACATGAGCGGCCAGCAAGCCCTGCAAGTGGTGGTACGACTACGTGTGTGTGTGTGTGTGTGTGTGTGTGTGTGTGTGTGTGTGTGTGTGTGTGTGTGTGTGTGTGTGTGTGTGTGTGTGTGTGTGTGTGTGTGTGTGTGTGTGTGTGTGTGTGTGTGTGTGTGTGGCCTGTCACAATGATTACATAATTGCGTAACCACAATATAGTTGTTTGCATAATTGTTTCCATGTTGACACATATTTTCAATTTGTTTTCATTTTTTTTTAAATAAATGGTAAAAAAAAACATTTTCAAAACATAACAGTTGCAATAGCAGATCTACAAGCTCCAAACACGTCTCAATGTTCATGTATGTATTGGAGTATGAGGTTATTACATGTTGATGTGGTTCTATACTGTACGTTTGTAGGTTCCAGGGGTCAACCTGCCCACCAGTCAGCTGGGATACTTCTTCAGCGCTCTGCTGGTCAGCGGCGTCATACATGAGCTGGGCCACGCGGTGGCAGCACTGAGGTACACACACACACACACACACCCACACACACACACACACACACACACACACACACACACACACACACACACACACACACACACACACACACACACACACACACAATACATGAGCTGGGCCACGCGGTGGCAGCACTGAGGTACACACACACACACACACACGCACACGCCAGGGATTCCGTTAGCCGGTATTTACCGGCCATTGACCGGTAAAATGTTTAATTGGCCGGTAAATATAAACACGCTGAAAATGCTGTTATTAGGCTATTTTATCATTTAAGCCTATTATTAATATTATTATTTGCATAAAGTAGTTGGCTACAACCGTTACGATCATAATCATTTAAAGTTTATATCATGATCTGACTGTGTGGTTTAATTCAGACAGCCTGCTCGGCTGCTGCTGTGCGCTGCAGTTATAGAATAGCCTATTCGTTGTACGATGGTGTCGCGCGTTGAAAATATCAGAGCTACAAGCTCACAGCACGTCGCAACGCGCCGCGTTGTGAGCTTGTATGTCTGCTATTTTTTATACGCCACAACACCGCTAAGAGACACAGCTGTGTCTCCTCCTAATCAGCGCTGAGTAGGGTGGCTCGCTCGGGTGTTGATAAACAGAACCGGGATTTTCCAAGGTGATAGAATCTGAACCAAACCGGACCCAATTGTCGATAAAGGGACCCGTCCCGTCCCGAACACGTGTGGGTCGTGGATATTATGCAAGCACAGGGACTGTCTGTCTGCAATGGATAAAGTGGTGAAAGTTTGTGAAAGCAACTATAGAGGCAAGTAATCAACCTCGCGCAAGGCCACATATATCATGACATATATAATCAACGTTAACAAAACAAAACAAAACCTACTTTTGCATATCAAGGTTGAATGACAATCGATGTAAAGCCCAAAATATATATTAATTTGTTTATACTGTGCGACGGTGTTGCGCAGGGAAACCACAGCCCGCAGGGTAATTAGGACTCGCCCCAAAACACCCTCGCCCCCATTTTTCAGGCGGACCAGCGGTTCTTGTATTCTTGTATTTGTTTTACTGAGGATAAGGGTAGAAATAGGTTTAGGATTAGGTATAGTTTTACTGAGGTTAAGAGATTAGGATAGGTTAGGTTTAGGCATAGTTTACTGATATGTTTAGGAATACCAGGCGAATACCGCCGGATTTTCCCCGGGGCAACTGTGTTTTAGGGCGAGCGTTTTGGTATTCGTCACGCAGCAGTTCACTCATGCCCACTTTATTCATTTCATTTTTGTCAAGCGACATCTCTGCATGATATAGACTATAGACAGTAGATCATATCATTTAGTTATCTATAAAGACAGGAACAGGTTGCATCTGTGATAAAGTGGAAAGAAGCGCAGCTCTAACGTAACGAGGTGTAATGAGCCCAATCAGCTGGATGCATGTATGCAGTGCAAACACGCATGTGACGTTAATTATAATATGGCCGGTAAATGTATTCTTTGGCCGGTAAAATATAATCCTGCCGGCCACGGTGGCCGGTCCCAAAAATGCCTAGTGGAAACCCTGGCACACGCACACACACACACACACACACACACACACACACACACACACACACACACACACACACACACACACACACACACACACACACACACACACACACACACACATGAAAAAGGCAGTGCACACACATCCGCGGCCCAGGTGCAAGACAAGCAGAAGTATCATAAAAGAACACAGTCTGCACACTGGTGATGCTGACAAAGCTCTGCTGTGTTTTTATTGTGTTGTCAACGTTTGGGCCGTTCAGACCTTCATCAGGACATAGACATGGGAATGGGCCTTTATACACACATTATATATAGCTTTACAGTTTAGGCATTTAGCAGACGCTCTTAACTCTATAAACGCCATTGACTCGAAAACGCGTCAATAACTACTTAATCCACCCACGCCATTGACGCGTTAGACGCGTTGGATTTGCGTTCATTGTTTAATCTCTGATCGCGCTATGCTGCTTAAAATTCAATGTTATTCTCGAGTTCCACTTACTTCACCCATATCTGCATCCGGTTTCATGTCCTGGGTTCCGTTTCCGGTTTTTGATTATTTTCCCCCGGTCATTTCGTCCAAAATAGGTAAACAAACGGTTTTTCACACGGTATGACGGACAAACGGACAGCTTCTCTTCTATAATCTATGGTCTGGGTGACGATCAGTCATCGCCGTCGTGTATCACAACGTAATTTTGACGATCAAAACAATCTGGGAGGACGTCACATCCGTTTTCATGGTTTTCCCTGTCTAATCGCCCAAGAAGGGTAACAGTGACACCAGGAGGTGATCAAGCTATCATGTGGTGCTCTCTAGTGGCGGATTTGTGCGGCGTCTTTAAAAAACAGTCTGATCAATTATTTTCATGAAAATTTTCAAAATATAAAAATAAAAAAAACACAAAAATTGCTGGCAATGGGGGAGTACTTTATGAAAATACTCTGGCAGTCAAAGAGTTAACACATTGATTGCCAAGATATTAAACATAGTTTTCTATCCCCTTGCCAGCGTATAATTACCTCAATCCCATGATATTTGAAACGCTGTGGAACCGACATTTTGTCCCACAAACACAAACAAAATAGTCCCCGTGGGTTAGTGGAGGGATCTGTGTATCCATAGGAACGACAACGTTCCAACCGCCATCCGCCATGTTGGGGCTTCAGCCCGCTGAAAACTAGTGGTTTACAATGCAAAAAAATAAACTGAGTTACAGCTGTTTTTCTGAAAATCCCAAACAGGAAGCAGATAGCTCTCTTTTTTTTTTGGAACGACGTCACATCCACATTCTACTTCTCTGAGTGACGATCGATCATTCCAATGCCGTGTTGCGGCATTCTGGATCATTTGGAGAGGCTTAAGTGCATATCATCCCAAAAACCAATAAACGAAAACTAAAGGCATTTTGTCTATAGTTTCTGTTAGTTTTAGTTAGTTTAGTAAACACACAATACAGTTTCAGTTAGTTATCGTTTATTTGTTTTATTCTAGTTTTTAGTTTTCGTTAACTATAATAACCTGTGTGTGTGTGTGTGTGTGTGTGTGTGTGTGTGTGTGTGTGTGTGTGTGCGTGTGCGTGTGTGTCCATCCCCACAGGGAGCAGGTGAGGGTGAATGGTTTCGGGATGTTCATGTTCGTGGTTTACCCCGGGGCCTTCGTGGATCTGTTCACCACTCACCTCAACCTCATCTCTCCCGCACAGCAGCTACGTATCTTCTGTGCCGGTGAGTCCTGTCTGCTTTTACTTTACTTTACAATACAATACAATACCATACCATACAATACAATACAATACAATACTATACTATACTATACTATACTATACTATACTATACTATACTATACTATACTATACTATACTATACTATACTATACTATACCATACCATACCATACCATACCATACCATACCATACCATACCATACCATACCATACCATACCATACCATACCATACCATACCATACCATACCATACCATACCATACCATACCATACCATACCATACCATACCATACCATACCCCCAACGGCACTCTGGGACAGTTGAGAACTCACTCCTTTCTGGACATGAATTGGTAACACAGTTCAAGTACCTCTAAATGTTGAGTCATCCTGGACTCAACATTTAGGACAGGAACCCCTATATGTAACTATACCTTTCAGGACAGGAACCCCTCTTTGGGGTTCTTGTTGCTATGTTTACAGTATGTTTGTAATGACGTTTTTTCAGAAAACTTTAGGTCAGGATTTAGAAGGCGTTATTAGAACCGGCCTCAGATCTAAATGGGTTAAAAGCTTGTAGATCTGCTATTTTTTGAATATGTACTATTTTAAAGCGAACAATTTTAACTCAAATCTGTGCATCGTGGGGGTCCCTGGAACAACATATTTTCAGATGGGGGTCGGTGGCCAAATACATGTCATGTTGGGGGTCTTAGACATGAAAAGGTTTGAGCACCACTGATGTAGAAACGTACGTTTTTCAGAAAACTGTTGGGATTTAGAAGACATTTGTAGAATGGGCTTCAGGTCTTAATGGGTTTAACAAAGAAATGACATGCACGATGTTCTCTCACATCCAGTACTGTTTCACTAAGTGGTCTAAGTGGTCTTACACATGTGTGACGACACTCAAGCCCCTAAAACATACATATTCTGTCACTAGTTGAAAAGGAAAAAACTAAAAACGCTGGCTGTGGGCGATTCATTATATTGTATTGTATTTAATCTGGCAGTGAAAGAGTTACAAAAACAGACACTTTTAAAATGAGACAAAGCCATTAGATTTTCTGTACAGCACTTTGTAAACCCTGGTTGTGAAATGTGCTTTACAAATAAAGTGGATTGGATTGGATAAATGGTTAGACCAGTCTGGTAGAGGTTTGCATTGTGTCGTTACCTTGACATGATGGAACTCTAAAGTTCACTCCACTGGCTTCCCGTCTCCTTCAGAACCCAATACAAGGTTTCCCTTCTGACGCATCAGTGCATCCACGGCAACGCTCCTTCCTACCTCAAGGAATTAGTCCCCCTACAACCCTCAACCCGCAACACCCGCTCTTCAAACACATACCTCCTCAAAACCCACAAGGCAAAGCTTCGTACCATGGGCGACCGGGCTTTCTGCTCGGCCGCCCCCGAACTGTGGAACGCCCTCCCTGTAGAACGCCCTCCCTGTAGAACGCCCTCCCTGTAGAACGCCCTCCCTGTCCACCTGAGAGCTCCACAGTCAGTTGATTGTTTTAAGAGAGGACTAAAGACCTACCTTTTTAGCAAAGCATTTTTTTAGCTGGTTTTACCTCTAGGCTTTATGCCCCCATGTTTTAATAGTTTTCTTCTAGTTTCCTAGTTGTTGTTTTCTTTTATTGGTGATGTTTCTGTTTTTATGCAATTGCCTTCTGTAGCATTTCTTGTAAATGTAAAGTGCGTTATAAATAAAATCCATTATTATTATTATTATTATTAAAGGTCATGTGTAATGTAATGTAATGTAATGTCATTACACATCGGCGATTATGCGAATATACGCACAATTTGGACTCGTCCCGAATAATTAAAAGACGCCTTTTCGCTCCATGGAAGCTTGTATTGACTTTATAAGGTTTAAAAAAAAAACGTATTATTCGCATGAAAAAATCGCCCCTGGTGTGTAAGGACCTTAAAGGTGGACAAGAAATCTGAAATAATTGCTCCATTGATTGGAAATTAATTAACAACATGACAGGAGAGAGAGAGCAGCTTTAAAATGAGAGAAAAACAACATGAGGATTATTGGATGAACTCAAATAGCCCTTCTGCCTGCTGTTTGAAGTGACAGCCACTAGAGGGCAGCACAGACCCCAGTACCTCTGTGTGTGTCTGCTCTGAGAGGATGTTCAGGGCTTTCAGTCACCATGACAACGTTCAAGTTGACCTTTCGTTTGCCATTGAACATTATGAATATTATGAATATTTATGTTTCATATACTTCAGTTATTTGTCCTATCTGCCCTTTTTTATTACAAAGAATTTATTCTCTACTTTCAAAAGGTTTTAAAAATACCTGGAAATAGCTGATCTACAAGCTAACTGTTCTTTTGATTAGATTTTATAATGTAGGATTTTTTTTCAACATGCAATTTAACTCGACTCCAATGAATGATTAGTAATGAATATGTACCATTTGAATACATAATGACATGCTGCGTTCATCTATCTCTGTCTAATCTCTCAAGAACAGATTCTGCTCTGCGTTGGAATCTGTCGTGAAGGCTCGTCATAACGTGTATGCACTGTGTGGGCGTGGGCGTGCCTTCAGATCAGGAAGCAGGCCGCGCTTTACCCAATCAAATGTAGTGGGCGGGATTTACGTGTCCGCCGATCCTTCCCTACTCGAAACAAGCCGAAACTAATTTAACAATAGCGTCCGCGGAGCAGACAAAACCACGGAAAGATATTCACATTTTAACTTGCTCTTTCACCATAGAAACAAGTGGGCTTATAACCAAAACGATCCATGTTCTCTGGGAGAAGTGGTGTTAGTGTTCCGTGTAGAAATATTGTTAGTGGGAATGAAAACATAGAGGCACCACCGGAAGTGAAAGCTGAAGGCAGACCAAAACATAGACATATAAAGGTAGACGCCTCATTCGGCTCTGAAGCATTTGTATCTCGGGCGCACTTCCTGCTTCCGCAGGGCTGCCTGTGCGTCACAGAAACGGAAGTTCGGTAGGCCAATCAGAGGCAGGTGGGGGCGGGTCTTTTTGTATCCCAGCTTTTAACCCTTTAAGAGGCAGCAGCTGTGCGCAGCATCTAGCAAACTCCACACTCTATTTGTGAAATTCAAAGAGACATGGTCCTTTTTCATATCAAGGTCCATTATTTATTCAGCATTTGAGTCACGGAACACCGTTTGATAAGCTTTAGCCTCTCACACCCAAAACTTAGAATATGTTATCGTTCGATAAGATGTTGTCAAAATAACAATTGTTTACGTTCTCTAATTGTGTACTTGTTTAGTAAGTAATGCAGATGTTTAACAATTTGACTCTTGACAGTGTGAAATGTTATACTCAAGATTTAAAGATCTATAAGGGTCCATTTGGTTATTATCAACTCTCCATCATTTAGCTGGGTACCACCTGGAACCCCCTCAATGACCACTGGTGGTTCCCGGACCACTGGTTGAGAACCATTGCACTGACAAGTCCCGGAAAAGACGCACTGTGATTGGCCAGTAGTCAACGCACTGTGAGTGCTGTGATTGGCCAGTAGTCACTTGAGTGACAGGTTCCCTGCGGAAGACGGAAGAGCCGCCGTGTATTGCGATACCAGTCGCCCCAATGAACTGCAGAGGCCAATGAGGTATCTAGGTTTCTAATATCTATGGACCAAAACCCCGGTTTCCTTGCGCATAGGTGCTGCGTCGTCATTGTCCCAGAGCCAGATAGAGATAGTACAAACAGCAGAGGGCGCTGTTTTTCCTTCTCATTTGGCTCGGGGTTCCCAGATTGATCTCTGTCTAGCTGTCCTCCTTTCAAGCAGCGTTGCCAGATTCTGCGAGATAAATAAGCAAACCATTTCTATGAAAACAAGCCCAAAAGAAGTGACTATAATACAGGCCACACGTTAAACTTATACATGACTTATATTTGCATCGGATATTTGAAAATAGCAGAGCTTGTAGCTGCTATTTTAAACAAATAATTTTGGAAAAAAGTGACATTTTTAATTAGGTTTAGGCATATTATATATATATTATATATATATATATATATATATATATATATATATATATATATATATATATTATTATATTAGGCTTATTTGATTTGCACACTACTTACACTTTTAGTTTACAATGCCTGTGTGCTGTCAATTGTCTTACAATGCTGATGTCCTCACAGGTATAGTAATACTGTGTGTGTGTGTGTGTGTGTGTGTGTGTGTGTGTGTGTGTGTGTCTCTCTCTCTAGGAGTGTGGCACAACTTTGTCCTGTGTGTAGCAGCGCTGGGGTTCCTGTTCCTGTTGCCCGTCTTCCTGTTTCCTGTCTACTATACTGGAGCTGGAGCACTGGTCACTGAGGTCACTGAGGTCAGTGTGTGTTTGTACTCATTAATCACAGGGTCCATGGGGTTAATTACAGATGATTAGTGTTCACACATCATCACATTGGCTGACCCCTTGCTGTCCTGTGCAGGGGTCAGGGGTCATCAACATGTTGGTACACAGACAAACGTGTCCCTGGCACATTCTGTATTTTGGTTATAATGTGTACATAATCTATCCTAAATATTCAACAGTGTGTAGCTGCCTTAGGACAGCTTTTCCATTGGTCAGGGAGTCATCTGATGGTTAAGCACTTCACATTACACAAGTCTCTTTCTCGAAATCGGCTGCATAATATCGTTGTGGTTTTCACTATACGATTGATCAAAGGGATCACACATTTCACCACCATGCTCTCTAGACCCGATACATACATTTGTTTTTATTCCAATTCATTTTAACCGACGTCTCATGACAACGTGCAAGGCTCCCGTGAGACCGAGACAGGACGCTAATGATTGACATTAAATAATTCTCTATTCCTCTGTAAGTCTCTCTCTCTCTCTCTCTCTCTCTCTCTCTCTCTCTCTCTCTCTCTCTCTCTCTCTCTCTCTCGCTCTCATTTTTTGGGGGTTAATTGTTTCTAAAGTGTAGTTGCTTATTTGGGCTTGTTTCCATATGTTGTTTAAACCAGTGGTTCTCAAACAACCTCTGAAAATATGTTGTGCCATACACCGCCATGCAAGATTTGTGTGGATTTGGAAAACATTCCGCAATTTCCTGTTTTCTTTCAAGATTTTTCTTTGAAAATAACCGCTCACAACGAGCTTGTAGATCCGCTATTTTCAAATATCCAATGTATTTGTATATAGGTTTAAAGTGCCTGTGTGGCCTAGTCGCTTCTTTTGGGCTTGTTTTCATAGACCTGGTTGCTTATTTCTCTCGCAAAATCTGGCAACACTGGTCAGAAGAATTTCCTTGGTCGTTCAGCCCACGGTGATAAAAACAGAGATTGTGCTCTGGTTGGCTGTAGCATGGATCTCCTGGCAGAGTGATCACAACCTCATTCATACTGTAAGATCTCCAGTCGGAGAGAGAGCCAAATATCAAACATGCTAGAAATCTAAAAAAACGCTCCGGAAGGTCTCGCCGATCGCTTTTATGGCGGGTGGATCTTCTCTCGTTGCCTTTCACACGCAGCGAGCAACATCTCTGCGAGCAATGCCCGATCTTGCATCAGATCGCGGGTTTTGTCGGCGAACGGCAAAAAAAGGTCCCCGACAGCCAAATGGAACCAAATGTCCTACAGTGTGTTGTAGCCCTTCATTCTTTCATTGTTCCACTGGCATACCTGACATCATATACCACCTACTCATGGTCTGAGACTTTCTCATCAACATGGATACGTGTTCATCTTAACACATCGAGTGCCAAACGGTCCGGACCGTTTTTGAGGATCCAAACGAGAAGTGCCGAAAACGGTCCGGACCATTTTTGACCCAATTCTATTTTTATACGAGTGGCCCACGTGGGGCGCTAAAACGAAACTTTGACATCACCCAAGGAGTTTCTGAGAAGAAGAGGCTGGATGTGGCTCCATGTCAAAAATCCTTCCGGTCGGCGTTTTCAATGTTATCTCCTTGACTAAAAGCTTAATATCTCCATTTCTTTTTAACGTGGTGGAAACGAGCCGTTTTCGATCGGCGATCACGCTGCAATGGAGGATCGCGTTGGAAATATTATTGTTCCAGGCGTTAGTCGGGACCCTCCGCCGTCTCGCACGCACGCTTTGTTTACATGCACTTCCGCGTCGGGGCTTCTACAGCACGAAACGTATAACGCAAGTGGATGGAAGAAATGCAGGCACTCAACGTATAATATTTTAATAAACCTCTGGCACCCACGGAAACCACAACTCTTGAAACTAACAAATGAGTGGAGAAGTGTGAGTTAACACAGGATTGACCCTGGCAGCATTTTTTTAAAAACTTTTATTTAACCAGTAAAATCACATTGAGACCATGGTCTCTTTTATGAGTGTGCACTGGCCAAGAGAAGAGGCAAATACATGTTACACAGCTCTGCCAGTAACAACAAATACAGGACAAGACAAAGACAAACATAACATCCGTAATACCAAAAACCTACTACCAGGGAGACTCAGAGAGAGTCTAAATAGCTTACCAAAAACTTACTAATAAAAAGACTAATTAGAACAATATATAATGAAACTACTAAGCTAATATAGAACTAAGATCACAGCGTTTGCTACATTTGCATATCATCTGACTAAACCTTTCCAGCAGACAGAGAACTGAGAAAAAGGAACTGAAGTGTCAGCCATATGTATTTGTGTATCATACATGGAACTGGATAGAGCTCTGTCATCATTATTCTACTGGAAGTATGTGTCTCATCAGCCAGAACTGCACAGTGATGGTGAAGAAAGAGAACTTAAAAAGACACTTGCAGACAAACCACACGTCATGTGACTAGACATTTAGCAGACAGAGAACTGAGACAAATAAATAAACTAAGGAACTGAAATTTAAATTTTTATTATGAAAATATCAAGTCAAGTGCAATCATCAGTATGTTGTTATTGTTTGATGTGCATTAGACTTTTTTTTTCATAATTATACGTATTAAACTATTGACTTATTCTCTTTGCTTTATTTGAATGAGGGGTCTGTAATAAAATAAATGGCTAAATAGATCTCATGGCCACCATGAAACGGTTGGGGCCCAGAGGGGCCCTTCTGTTCTGACCTTCTTCAATTAGCACTCACGTCACAAATGTGTTTCATTGTGAGCTTGTAGATTGTTTTTCTTTTCTCCGAATATATTAAAGGTTCATTTAAATTAACGGTTCATTTACGGGAAAACACACAAAAAAATCCAAACGTAGAGACACGTCACATGCACATTTCCGCAGCCAAATACATAACATTTTGTGGTCCTTCACATGGAAGAAGTTTGAGACAACATACGTTTTATCAAAAAAACTGTTGGGATTGAGACGTTCATAGAACCTCCAGAAGCATAGATTTGAGTTAAAATGTATATAGGCCTATTCAAAGATTTACCTAGATTTCAAAAATAGCAGATCTACAAGCTCATAGCACGGCACTCTGCCGTGCTATGAGCTTGTAGATCTGCTATTTTTGTGCTGTGCTATGAGCTTGTAGATCTGCTATTTTTTTTTAATAGCCAAAGAAATGTAAAAAATGACACAGATTAGTTCCCAGTCTTAAAGCTTAGAGGACTTTTCTAGGAGCAGTTACACATTACAGACAGGTTCTCCTTCATGGCGGTTATGAAGGAGGGTAAAGATGTTTGTTAGAAAGACATTCCACATGTTGGTGACACTTCACACTGCTTTCTATAGAGACACTGTGTGGCTTAATCACTGAACCACAGTATGGAACATATTAAATATCATAAATTCAAGTCAAATCTTTAATTTGTGGGAATTTCTCAACTAAGGAGGGCCTGCATTTCTTTTAGCTTGGGCCGTCCTTGGCTCTGACGCTCTGTGGTGAACTCTGGAATGTGTGTTACACACTTTGTCTGAATACACACAATGTAAGAATGTGTCCTTTTTAATTCAAACAAGTCACTCACATGTAAATGGAAAAAAGGACAGGCTCACATGTTACATTTAAAAGTGCATTGTTGTCCATATTGAGAAGCAGAGATGATAATACATTCATAAACTGTATGTGTGTGTAGCACATTTCATGACATCACATGCAGCCCAAAGTGCTTTACATAAACATATCAATACAAGATTAAATGCAAGGAAAATGAAATGAACACAAACATTAAACAAGAACAAAACATTAAGATCAAATACATACAATACATCAAAAACTATTAAAAGGAAGCAAATTAAAACCATACAGTAAAAAAGTGTGTCTTGCGCTTTGCTTTTAACTCATTCAAACCAGGAACGCATCTGTGCGACCACTTGACCCATTACTGTATACTTTGGGCTATTCAAAGATAGCAGATCTACAAGCTCATAGCGCAGCACCGAGTGCCGCGCTATGAGCTTGTAGATCTGCTATTTTTTGAAAAATTGTGTGTGTGTGTGTGTGTGTGTGTGTGTGTGTGTGTGTGTGTGTGTGTGTGTGTGTGTGTGTGTGTGTGCTTTATTTATCTTTTCTATGTATCAGTCACTCCATGGAGACATGGCCTGGATATGTTTTAGTTTGTCTCATTCCTAAGACAATAATGTGATGACCAGCTGGTCATTAATTATTATCTTATGAATGAGACAAACTAAAACATATCCATAAATTCAAGTCTCTATGGGGTGAATAATCTTTTTTATTTTTTTTGGGGTGAACTATCCCTTTTTAAACAAAACAATAATAATGTTTAAAGTGTGTAATACACATTCCAGGGTTCACCACAGAGCTTCAGAGACAAGGAGCCCAAGCTAAACAATGATGTAGTTGAGACATTCCCACAAATTAAACATTTGACTTGAATTTATGATATTTAATAAGTTCCACACTGTGTTACAGTAGGCTGCCCTATAGAGCGTGCCAACGTGTCGTCACCACGGGGGGGGCGTGGCATTGGGCAATGTTAAGTCAACCTGGTTTTTACCCCTCAAAGATGTCCGCCGCTACCAAAACACACTTGTTGACGCCCCCTTCAGGATTTTTGGCGCGCTCTATAGCGTGTCTGATATCTGGTGTAGAGGGCGGGTTCAAAATCTCAGGAGAAAAAATACCTCTGGGAGTCTGGGTTCGACTCCCGCTTGGGACGTTACTTTTTCAAACAACCGCGGACCACTTTTTTTCGCCGATAAAGTATAGTTTTGGACCGGACCGCGATGGAGGGGCGCAGTCTCAAGCGAACGTGAGCCACGAGAGGCACCACCAAGCGGGCGAGTTGCGGTGCCGAACGTTGCGAAGTTCGCTTTGAGCCTACTCAGCCCCGTCCGAGTTATATACCGATAGAGTTATGTACCGATAGAGTTATGTACCGATAGAGTTATATACCGATAGAGTTATGTACAGATAGAGTTATGTACCGATAGAGTTATGTACCGATAGAGTTATGTACCGATAGAGTTATGTACCGATAGAGTTATGTACCGATAGAGTTATGTACCGATAGAGTTATGTACCGATAGAGTTATGTACCGATAGAGTTATGTACCGATAGAGTTATGTACCGATAGAGTTATGTACAGATAGAGTTATGTACAGATAGAGTTATGTACAGATAGAGTTATGTACCGATAGAGTTATGTACCGATAGAGTTATTTACCGATAGAGTTATGTACCGATAGAGTTATGTACCGATAGGCACAGAATAGTAAATGATGTTGTGAGGACTGCGTTTGCCCCAACTGACACTCTAAGTGACTACTGGCCAATCACAGCGCGTCTTTCCCGGGACTTAACCAACTCTCAACTTCCGGTCCCCAACCACAGTGCACTTACATAGCTCGCGTCAACAGGCTGGTCCAGGCTCTTATTTTTGAGCAAAACTAAAAAAATAAAAGCCTGGAGATGGAGGCTAGTGTTACAGTGACTAAGCGCTCTACCCCCAGCCACACATTGGCCCTCATTTATCAACGCGGTGCACTGCAGACCAAATAATGGGCGTACGGCGAGATCACCGTAACTTTAGGCATTTATCAATATATCCTGACGTTGGCTTCATCCTACCGTACGCTGAGATCTCACGTCTGGTAGAGACCAGTTGTTGACGTTGGCTGCGCCCGTTTATTCCATCGTAGACCTGAGGAGCAGCATTGTCTGACTGTCTGACAGGCATCTGGACACATAATCCACTCACTAATAAATAATACCTGTAAAAATATAACATTTTATAAACAAATGTAAACAAACTGCTTTAACAGTCATTCGGTTAAGCTTGCAGATCTGGCTGCATTGGCTATTTGAAAATAGCAGATCTACAAACAGGTCTCATCTCGACACGTTGTGAGCTTGTAGATCTGCTATTTTCAAAATATACGAGCGCTTCTGCGAGAGCATTTTCGGGAGCCCCGACCATCTTTTCATGGACAGTGAGGTCTACAAACTTACAGTAGCTTCTATGTTATGGAGTTATGTCATTATGTAGGCTACACAACCTGGCTGGGTTAAGGATATAAACCCGACGATCGAATCTCTTATTAACGTGGCAGCACAGGATCCCTGCCGCCCGTCCGAGTCTCACGGGGAATATCCTACATGACTGCTTGTGCACTGCTCGGTATGGGTTAAATTAATTAATATACAAACCCCATTCATGGCGATTTGATTGTTATCATAATATGTCATTCATGTAGGCTACAAGCCTACGTGACATTGTATTGTAATTCAAAATGGTCCCATGGCGCTATGAGCTTGTAGATCTGCTATTTCTGAATAGCCAAAGAAATGTCCGTAGGGTACACATACATGTACCTCTCTCTGCCACTAGGGGTCTCCAGCGGACGGGCCCAGGGGCATGTCCGTAGGGGACACATGTACCTCTCTCTGCCACTAGGGGTCTCCAGCGGACGGGCCCAGGGGCATGTCTGTAGGGGACACATAGTAATACATGTACCTCTCTCTGCCACTAGGGGTCTCCAGCGGACGGGCCCAGGGGCAGGTCTGTAGGGGACACATAGTGACACATGTACCTCTCTCTGCCACTAGGGGTCTCCAGCGGACGGGCCCAGGGGCATGTCTGTAGGGGACACATAGTAATACATGTACCTCTCTCTGCCACTAGGGGTCTCCAGCGGACGGGCCCAGGGGCATGTCTGTAGGGGACACATAGTGACACATATTCCTCTCTCTGCCACTAGGGGTCTCCAGCGGACGGGCCCAGGGGCATGTCCGTAGGGGACACATAGTAATACATGTACCTCTCTCTGCCACTAGGGGTCTCCAGCGGACGGGCCCAGGGGCATGTCTGTAGGGGACATCGTGACGGCGCTGGAGGACTGCCCCGTCAGCGGCGTAGAGGACTGGACCGGCTGTCTGTCCCGCCTGTCCCTCAGGCCTCAGACCGGGTACTGTGTCCCCGTCACCAGCCTGCAGCACAGCTGGGCCCACGGCAGAGGTGGGTGGAGTCTCTCCTTTTGTTAAAGGACTAGTTCACCACAAAAGATGACTTGTTTTATATCAATTACACACAACATGAAGACTTGAATTCATGGAGATGTTTTAGTTTTTGTTGCATTCCTGAGTGTGATGACCAGTGGAGTCTCAATGAGTATAGCAGATCTACAAGCTCACAGCGTGTCACTTTATGAGCTTGTAGATCTGCTATTTTTGGGCTTTAGGCTTACGGTTAAAAATGATTAAAAAAATGTATATTTTTAAAATACATTCATAAAAGTGTTGTCCTACAATGTCAACAAGTCTAGTAAGTGTGTGTGTGTGTGTGTGTGTGTGTGTGTGTGTGTGTGTGTGTGTGTGTGTGTGTGTGTGTGTGTGTGTGTGTGTGTGTGTGTGTGTGTGTGTGTGTGTGTGTGTGTGTGTGTGTGTGTGTGGTCAGCCTACAAGCGGTTGGACGGTACCATGGACTGCTGCAGTAACAACAGCCTGACTGACCTCTGCTTCTCCTACACTGACCCTGTGGACCGGAAGAGCAAGGAGAGAGAGGTACACACACACACACACACAGTTAACGAAAACTAAAATTGAAAAATCATATTTGTTAACTGTACTAAATACACTAAATAAACTACAATAAAAAATAAAACAATAACTAACTGGAACTGTATTGTTATGTGTGTTTGTAAAACTAACTGACATTACACAAACATGTCATTAGTTTTAGTTTGTGGATGGTTGGTGGTTCATCTGTAACTGAATACCTTTTAAAATACTATCTTCTGTTAGGTTTGTATTACATAATTTACCTTTTCAATCCTGCACCTGACAAATAACCCAAGGTATAACACATTAACACTAACACTGATACAAAGAAACTAAAACTATTAGCATTTAAACAAATATAAACTAGCAAATCCTCTCTAAAAAACAATTAAAACGAATGGAATTGCGCACACACACTCTCTCCATACACTCTGAGATAAACACTTTGTTCCACAGATGATACCGAACACACACACACACACACACACACCCACACCCACACCCACACACCCACACCCACACCCACACCCACACCCACACACACACACAGACAGTGATAAAGTAATTCTGTGTTGCAGTATGCCAGTGCGTAACATGGTTTAATAGAGTAATGATTCAAGTTTCTTTATTAGGATAAACTCCTTGAGATGAGCCATCTCGTTTTAGAGGAGGTCTCAACATAAATACATGTCACAATCGTTACATGTACACGGAGTAGACAAAACAAATAACTAGACAAACGAAACAAAAACAGACACACAATAACATTATGAACCTTGACAAACATCGCAGCCTTACGATGCATAAAATCCAGTAATATAACACATTTTGAACACAGTGACTAAAGAACAGTATTTAGACAATTAGAACTGAAAATAATAAAGTATGGCGTCATGTATGATGGCAGGTTTATCGATAACAAGAGCATACAACTTCAAAGTAAGAAGACAGTGCACATTTAAAAAGTGGGAATGTTGAAATGGATCTGATATTAACCGGTAAATTATACCAATCTGAAGGAGCTTTGAAAGAAAAGGCAATTATACTTCTTGCCAACTGGACAGTAAAGTAAACCTGTGTAGAGTGTCTGGTACGTTGTGTTGAAGGAATGGGAACTAAAAAGCGTTTAAGGTAGATGGGATAACTAAAATAAATACATTTGAATACCATTTGAAGCCAGTGCATGCGTCTTCTTACTTTTAGTGATTGCCATTGAAGTCTGTCATACATTATGCAGTGGTGTGTGAGAAAAGGACAACCAAGGACAAATCTACAGAGTCTATTGTATGCTGTGTTAAGTGGAACAAGATCTTTCTTCGAGGCATTTTGATATACCACGTCACAATAATCAAACAATGGAAGTATTAATTGTGTAGCCAGTTTCTTACGGACATTGAGTGAAAAACAGTCTCTGGATCTATATAAGACACTTATTCCAAAGTTAACCTTTTTTAGAACATGATTAATGTGAGATTTAAATGTGAGTTCTGAGTCCAGCCATACACCAAGATATTTTATGTTGTCAGCTTTATGCAGAGGCATGCCGTCATGACTGGTTATTATAAAAGAAGCAGGAGTGGATTTGAGTTTAGGTCTAGTGCCAAAGATCATGATAAAAGTCTTTGATTTATTAAGCAGTAATTTGTTATGCAAGAGCCAGTTTTGTAAAATATTGTAGTCATATTGCAAAGAGGCTTGAATTTGTGATGTATCTGAACTGGATGTATAGATAACCGTGTCATCGGCATAAAGCTGGGAACTAATGTAGAACCCTGCGGAACGCCTTTTTGTTGAACCACCATGGAAGATGTATTTCCTTGCAGGACAACACGCTTTTCTATTATGTAGGTATGAGTTGAACCACAGAAGGGCATTTTGCGAAAGGCCAATAGCATGAAGCTTGTCTAAAAGAAGATATCGGTCAACTAAATCGAAAGCTTTTGTTAAATCAATAAATATTGCACCAGTCAGTTGACCATTCCCTGCTGAGGAATATACATCATTTGTGAGTTTAAGTAATGCAGTTGTAGTGGAATGATTGGGCCTAAAACCTGATTGAAATTCAGATCAAATGTTATTAGTAGTGGTATAATGGGAAAGTTGGTTATAAATTAATTTTTCAAAAACTTTGGCAGTGGAGCAAATAATAGATTTAGGTCTATAATTATCAAGATTGAGTACATCGCCTCCTTTATGAAGTGGAGTGATACGGGCATGTTTAAAAATAGCTGGAAGCTCACTGGTAGACAAGGAAAGATTAAATAAATCGGCAAGTGGGTACATAATTATGTGGGCAGCTAACTTAAGAAACCGGTTTTCAACTCCATCCGGTCACAGTAGAATCAGCCCATTAAAGATAGTAAATACAGTCCTTTATACCTCGCAGGAACCTCTGCAACAAATAGAGTAATAAAGTAATAAAGTAATAAAGTAATAGAGTAATAAAGTAATAGAGTAATAAAGTAATAAAGTAATAGAGTAATAAAGTAATAAAGTAATAGAGTAATAGATTAATAGAGTAATAGAGTAATAAAGTAATAAAGTAATGGAGTAATGGAGTACTAGAGTAATAAAGTAATAGAGTATATCTCTGTGTTGCAGTATGCCTGTATGCCGGTGCGTAAGATGGTTTAATAGAGTAATAAAGTAATAGAGTAATAGAGTATCTCTGTGTTGCAGTATGCCTGTATGCCGGTGCGTAAGATGGTTTAATAGAGTAATAAAGTAATAAAGTAATAGAGTAATAGAGTAATAGAGTAATAGAGTATCTCTGTGTTGCAGTATGCCTGTATGCCGGTGCGTAAGATGGTTTAATAGAGTAATAAAGTAATAGAGTAATAGAGTAATAAAGTAATAGAGTATCTCTGTGTTGCAGTATGCCTGTATGCCGGTGCGTAAGATGGTTTAATAGAGTAATAAAGTAATAAAGTAATAGAGTAATAAAGTAATAGAGTATATCTCTGTGTTGCAGTATGCCTGTATGCCGGTGCGTAAGATGGTTTAATAGAGTAATAAAGTAATAGAGTAATATAGTAATAGAGTATCTCTGTGTTGCAGTATGCCTGTATGCCGGTGCGTAAGATGGTTTAATAGAGTAATAGAGTAATAGAGTAATATAGTAATAGAGTATCTCTGTGTTGCAGTATGCCTGTATGCCGGTGCGTAAGATGGTTTAATAGAGTAATAGAGTAATAGAGTAATAGAGTAATAGAGTATATCTCTGTGTTGCAGTATGCCTGTATGCCGGTGCGTAAGATGGTTTAATAGAGTAATAAAGTAATAAAGTAATAGAGTAATAGAGTACTAGAGTAATAGAGTATATCTCTGTGTTGCAGTATGCCTGTATGCCGGTGCGTAAGATGGTCTCGGGGACCAGGGTTTGTCATAGTGATGAGGACTGTCTAAGCCCCGCCTCCTCTGAGAGAGCCAGTGTGTGTGTGACCCCATCCCTGGAGAACCAGACCCGCTTCATCAGGGTCACACACCCCCCCAACACCGCCATGCTGTTTGTGGGCTACCCCCCCCACCTACAGTATGCAGGTACGTTCACCCCCCCCCCAACACCCCCCCAACACACACATGCTGTTTGTGGGGTACCCCCCCCCACCTACAGTATGCAGGTACGTTCACCCCCCCCCCCCCCCCCCAACACCCCCCCAACACCCACATGCTGTTTGTGGGCTACCCCCCCCACCTACAGTATGCAGGTACGTTCACCCCCCCTTTAACCCATTAACACATCGACCGCCAGAGGTTAATCTCATAATGTACTCACCAGTGCCAAGGTGTTTTTGTTGTTTTTTTGTTTTTTTCATGTCGCCATAGATCTTGTTAAAATCCTTAAGATTGAGCCGTACGGTCTGTTTACATCCGCGAGATCTCCCTGTATCTCCCAGTGAAAACCACGTGTCAAACGGGGCATCCATGTTTGAGTTAGAGCGGATTACGTTAAACAGTGAAATGCGAGGAGAAAAAACTACAGGAAGAGAATTGAGTTTCAGTTTCGTCTGTAGAATGGGAAGCGGGCGTGATCGTGAAAACCGGATCCCAAATAATTCTATTTCCTGTCATCAAACCGGAAACGGAAGTGGATCAAAACAATTCCGAAAGTGCACCCGGACCGCGCATGCGCGAAAAGACCGCAGCCCGTAGGGCTACGGTCTCGGCGCTTAACAGTTGGATTTAACGGACTACGTTCTTGGCGGTTAATGTGTTAAGACCTGAGAAGATTCTAGAAATGTCTTCTAAATCCTAAAAATAAAATATAATTCCCCTCGATTTTTCAAAAATAGCAGATCTACAAGCTCATAGCGCGGCACTCGGTGCCGCGCTATGAGCTTGTAGATCTGCTATTTTTGAATAGCCTAAAGAAATCTAAAGTGACACAGATGCGTTACAGGTATCAATGGGTTAAAAAAACAGATAATGGTCTGGTTGTTTGACCTGATCCGAAAGCCGCTATGGTCACCTTGCTAAACTAAAGGCCTAAGTCATGTTTTGAGGACATTTTTATTTGTGCCTAAGTCAGCTCCTCATGACACTGGACACCTGTCTGGTAAAATGGCTTTATTGAATCTCCTAATTGAAAAGGATCACGCTGTTCCCTCCCCTTTTAGTCAAATGGATCTCCCTAGTGTGACTTGGGACAAAATAGGCCATTTTGTTTGGCCTAAAGTCACATGGTTTTGTGACTTAGGTCCCCAGTTCAAATATGATTATTTTAGGGGTGTCTCGGCTTGAAAAGGTTGAGAACCGCTGGCCTAGACAGTTTGCTGAAGGTTTAATTACAGGTTTAATTGTATTGTGTGTAAACACTGTGTGTATTTAGAGTTGTGTATTGTGTGTAAACACAGTGTGTATTTAGAGTTGTGGTGAAAGAAGCTAAAGACATGATTGTGTAACTGTCTGTCTGTCTGTCTGTCTGTCTGTCTGTCTGTCTGTCCTCCCTTTAGCATTTATTCTGTTTTGTCCATTTTTAGGCATTTCTCTTGATGGACATTTTCCAGCTATTTATAAAAAAGCGGAAACGTCAGAATAAACAAAAAGTCCCTTAGTCACCAAAACGAGAAGCAACTAGTGTTAACCCATTAAGACTGGGAACACATCTTTGTCAGTTAAAGATTTATTTGGCTATTGTTTTTTTTTTATCGTGGAAAATTGTGCAAATCTTAGAATATATATATGTATGTGTTTTAAAGCAAAAAAAATAACACCGATCTGTGCCGGTCGGCGGCCAAATCCATCATTTTGGGGGTCATTTTGGGGGTCCTTGACATGAAAAAGGTTTGGGAGCCACTGATATTGTAGCAACACAGTTATGTCTGTATATGAATATGAGTTTAGAAGACGCTTGTAGAATCCCCCAGAAGCAAAGATTTGAGTTACAAATCTGTGCCACGCTATGAGCTTGTAGATCTGCTATTTATAAACAGCCCAAAGTATAACATAAAGGTTATAGCTATACACATCTAAAGTGTGTGTTCCCGGATTGAATGCTTTAAAAAAGCAGAAACAGCAGAATAATCAAACGGTCCCTTTAGTCACTGAAATGAGAAGGAACTGGTGTTCAAAACAAAGAGCTCAGACCCAAACTAGAAGAACATCTCCCTGTCTCTCTAGAACGATCATGTGCTGTATCATGTGTCATTTTAAGATGTATTTGGCTATTAAAAAATAGCAGATCTACAAGCTCATAGTGCGGCACCGAGTGCCGCACTATGAGCTTGTAGATCTGCTATTTTTGAAAAATCCCTGGCTCAAAATGTTTTTGAGATGGTGGTCCACAGCAAATAGAGCATCGCAGTTCCCGCCCCTTCCGGGTTCCACTGCAAAAAACTCAATGCATTTTTCCCATTGACATTTCCAAAAATATTTATATCAATTAATTTAAGCCTAGAATCAAGCCAATAAAACATGACCATCATCATGACCATAAAACGTTTGATTCTGTGATTATTATTTTTTTAAACGGCAAAACAAAGGGTATTTATTAAATATAGTATATCATATAATTAAATATAAAAATACGTTTTATGGTCATGATGATGGTCATGTTTTATTGGCTTGATTCTAGGCTTAAATTAATTGATATAAATATTTTTGGAAATGTCAATGGGAAAAATTCATTGAGTTTTTCCTTCCGGCACCAGGAAAAACCAGGAAGTGGGCGGGAACTGCGATGCTCTATTCACATCATTCTGGGGGTCATTGACATGAGAAAAGTCTAAGAACCACTGAGTTATCCATCATTTCATGGATTTTCCGATATTGTCCAACTCTTAAGTTACGATACCGATACATGCAGGATGTTTAGTTTTCACTAAAACTAACGTCAGGAACAACATCTCCTCCTGTGTTAGAATGAACACATTAAGTCTCATTTTATCCTGTGAATTGTATTGCATTCATGAATGGCTATAACCCTATGTGTGTGTGTGTGTGTGTGTGTGTGTGTGTGTGTGTGTGTGTGTGTGTGTGTGTGTGTGTGTGTGTGTGTGTGTGTGTGTGTGTGTGTGTGTGTGTGTGTGTGTGTGTGTGTGTGTGTGTGTGTGTGTGTGTGTGTGTGTGTGTGTGTGTGTGTGTGTGTGTGTGTGTGTGTGTGTGTGTGTGTGTGTGTGCTCCTCAGTGAGCCTGACCAGCTTCATCCCTCGGTTAGGATTCCTCAACCTGGAGCTGCCGGTGTTCCTGGAAACCTTCTGCAAGTATCCTCTGAAACATCTGTCCTTTATAAACATCTGTCCTTTATAAACATCTGTTATAAACATCTGTCCCCTGGCCTGTTGTCCAGGGGACAGATGTTTATAGCGCGGCACTGAGTGCCACCCTGCCAGAGCTTGTAGATCTGATATTTTGAAGAACTCGATTCTTTTTTGCAAATCTTTGAATATATTTATGTTTTAAAGCAAAACATCTTACTCCGATCTGTGTTCTGGGGGGTCCCTGGAACAACATATTTTGAGATGGGGGTCCGTGGCCAAAAATACATATCATTCGGGTCCTTGACATGAAAAAGTTGACTGTTTGAACCATTGTAAAGAGCTTTGAGTAAGTTTGAGAAAAGCGCCATAAAAATGCAATTCATTATTATGTTTATAACATCTGTCTCCTGGCCTGTTGTCCAGGGGACAGATGTTTATAACATCTGTCTCCTGGCCTGTTGTCCAGGGGACAGATGTTTATAACATCTGTCTCCTGGCCTGTTGTCCAGGGGACAGATGTTTATAACATCTGTCTCCTGGCCTGTTGTCAAGGGGACAGATGTTTAACATCTGTCTCCTGGCCTGTTGTCAAGGGGACAGATGTTTAACATCTGTCTCCTGGCCTGTTGTCCAGGGGACAGATGTTTATAAACATCTATTTGGTAACAGTCAGTACAGTAAGTACAGTAAGTAGCCTCAGTTCAAATAAGTAGCCTCAGGAACTTTTGATTGATTGAATACTTTATTTATAAAGACATGGAAAGAAGTACATGGAAGTACAGTTCACAATACAAGGTCCTCTAAACTGGAGTCTTATTTAAAATGAGATCCCTGTGCACTCACATCATGAGGACATTTAAGAAGACATACAGATATACACTTAAAGTTGTACAATGCAAAATCACAAATAACGATTTTTAGCAACCTCTGCTGGTCGCTACCGTCACTGCATACAATTTCCCTAGTCCTCGATTACCCAGAATTCCATTCGTTTTCACCGGAAGCCGGAAGCGTTTCAAAAAGCGATCTTTTAATTGTTTTATACTATCTACGGATCGTTTCTCTTAGCCAGTGGAGCATTAGTTACCATGAGCTGTGCTTTCTTTTTCTGTTCTTTTTCGATCTCCCAATTCTACATTCTCTTAAAATCAGCGTGAGGTTCCTTTTTGTTAATAGCGCGGTAGTTCCTGGCCAAACAGGAAACCGTTGCGGTAGTTCCTGAGGACGTCGGCCACGACGTCATGACGTTGGCCAGGAACGTCATTTTCCCGGGAAAGTCCCCCCCGTACACGTTCAATAGAAAATATATAAATAAAAGGCTTCCGGGGGTGAAATTCACGGAGTGGGTGTTGTGAAACTTTTGCCACTCGCAAAAGATATACAATTTAACTTTAGTTTTGTTGAAAACGTTACCTAGTATTACTTTAAGACTCAGACAGACTCAGACAGACTCAGTCAGACTCAGACAGACTCAGACAGACTCAGACAGACTCAGTCAGACTCAGTCAGACTCAGTCAGACTCAGTCAGACTCAGACAGACTCAGTCAGACTCAGACAGACTCAGACAGACTCAGACAGACTCAGACAGACTCAGACAGACTCAGTCAGACTCAGTCAGACTCAGACAGACTCAGTCAGACTCAGACAGACTCAGACAGACTCAGTCAGACTCAGACAGACTCAGACAGACTCAGTCAGACTCAGACAGACTCAGTCAGACTCAGTCAGACTCAGTCAGACTCAGACAGTCAGACTCAGTCAGACTCAGACAGACTCAGACAGACTCAGTCAGACTCAGACAGTCAGACTCAGTCAGACTCAGACAGACTCAGACAGACTCAGACAGACTCAGTCAGACTCAGACAGTCAGACTCAGACAGACTCAGACAGACTCAGTCAGACTCAGACAGTCAGACTCAGTCAGACTCAGTCAGACTCAGTCAGACTCAGACAGTCAGACTCAGTCAGACTCAGACAGTCAGACTCAGTCAGACTCAGTCAGACTCAGACAGTCAGACTCAGTCAGACTCAGTCAGACTCAGTCAGACTCAGACAGACTCAGTCAGACTCAGACAGTCAGACTCAGACAGACTCAGTCAGACTCAGTCAGACTCAGACAGACTCAGTCAGACTCAGACAGTCAGACTCAGTCAAACTCAGTCAGACTCAGTCAGACTCAGACAGACTCAGTCAGACTCAGACAGTCAGACTCAGACAGACTCAGTCAGACTCAGACAGTCAGACTCAGTCAGACTCAGTCAGACTCAGACAGACTCAGTCAGACTCAGTCAGACTCAGACAGACTCAGTCAGACTCAGACAGACTCAGACAGACTCAGTCAGACTCAGACAGACTCAGACAGACTCAGACAGTCAGACTCAGACAGACTCAGACAGACTCAGTCAGACTCAGACAGACTCAGTCAGACTCAGACAGTCAGACTCAGACAGACTCAGACAGACTCAGTCAGACTCAGACAGACTCAGACAGACTCAGTCAGACTCAGACAGTCAGACTCAGACAGACTCAGTCAGACTCAGTCAGACTCAGACAGACTCAGTCAGACTCAGTCAGACTCAGACAGACTCAGACAGACTCAGTCAGACTCAGACAGACTCAGTCAGACTCAGTCAGACTCAGACAGACTCAGTCAGACTCAGACAGACTCAGTCAGACTCAGACAGACTCAGACAGACTCAGTCAGACTCAGTCAGACTCAGACAGACTCAGACAGACTCAGTCAGACTCAGACAGACTCAGTCAGACTCAGTCAGACTCAGACAGACTCAGTCAGACTCAGACAGACTCAGACAGACTCAGACAGACTCAGTCAGACAGACTCAGACAGACTCAGTCAGACTCAGACAGACTCAGACAGGGGCCAGTTTGTAATGTCAGCCTCCTGAAGGTGATTCTTTAGGGTAGATTTGAAAGTGAGTAGGGTTTTACACTCCTTTACTCCTTTTGGTAGGGCATTCCACATTTTTGTTGAATAGCATGAGAACGAGTTCATTCCCTATGTTGAGCCAAATCTGGGTTGAACATGATCAGTGGAGCTGCCTCTGGTGTTATGATCGTGGACTTGATTTATGTTTTGGAAGTATTTAGACAAATACAGGGGGATCCCAATGTTGTGGTGTATCTTGAAGACCAGGCCCATAGCAAGTTGCTGTACTCTGTCCTCAACCCTAAGCCATCCAATCCTAGCAAAATGAGCAGGGGTTAGATGGGTTCTGTGATTGAGGCCCAGAAGTAGCCTTACTACTTTGTTTTGGGATGTCTGGAGCCTTGTTTTAAGGCCTTAGTGTTGTTGTGATACCATGAGGAGCATGCATAGTCAAAATGACACACAGCCAAATGAACCAACAGCTCTTACAGTCTTTGGTATGACCCGAGCCGGGAATCGAACCCCCGACCTCTAGCGGTGGTGAACTCTATATATATATATATATATGTGTATGTGTGTGTGTGTGTGTGTGTATATATATATGTGTATATAAACCCTTAACCTCCTCATCAGATACATAGTGTCTCTTAGCGGGGCTCTAGCGGTGGTGAACTCGGTGCCGTGCTTCGCTCTGGACGGTCAGTGGATGCTGTCCGCTCTGCTGGAGGCCACGCTGGTCTCCGTGGTGACCGACCGGCAGCGCCGCGAGCTGATTGGCTTCTTCCTGCTGCTGGGGGGCTCCGCCCTATTGGCCGCCAACGTGGCTCTGGGCCTGTGGATGGTGACGGCCCGGTAACCACGGTGACAGAACCCGGGGGTCGTACCGCCCCCTCCTGTCCATATGAGGAAACACAGGCTACACTCTGTCTGTGTGTGTGGACCAATGAACTGAAAGAACTGCGTTACCCAGCAAGCACCGGGGCCAAGCGGACGAACAGAGCATGCTGGGAGTTTGTTACGGTCATGTGATCCTCATGGCCCGAGGCCCCGCCCCCGGGTGGTTCTTCAAAGTGGGGTCCGAGGACCCCCCCCCCAGGGGGTCCCTGAGGGGGGTCCCTGAGGGGGGTCCCAGGGGGTCCCGCTGTAAAATAAATGAGTTAATATTACTGTACAGTATAGCATCACATTCAGTGTAACCACTTTAAACCTATTAGACATCCGCTATTTGTAGATCTGCTTTTTTCAACACACATCTGGTATGGGGTGGGGGTCCCCCTGTTTTCAGATGGGGGGGCGGGGTGGGGGTCCCCCTGTTTTCAGATGGGGGGGCGGGGTGGGGTGGGGGTCCGCAGCCAAATACATATTTATTTGGGGGGTCCTTGACATGAAAAAGTTTGAGAACCACTAAGATAGACCATCGATATATGTGCCACGCCCCCCATGCCACGCCTCTATACCACGCCCCATGCCACGCCTCTATACCACGCCCCATGCCACGCCTCTATACCATGCCCCCATGCCACGCCTCTATACCACGCCTCTATACCACGCCCCCATGCCATGCCTCTATAACACTCCCCCATGCCACGCCTCTATACCACGCCCCCATGCCACGCCTCTATACCACGCCCCCATGCCACGCCTCTATACCACGCCCCCATGCCACGCCTCTATACCACACCCCCATGCCACGCCTCTATACCACGCCCCCATGCCACGCCTCTATACCACGCCCCCATGCCACGCCTCTATACCACACCCCCACGGCACGCCCCCTGTACACACTTTTGGGGGGAAACCTCAGACACTCCAAACCTTTCCAGGATTCAAATTTAAAAAATTGCAAAAAAAAAGTAGCAGATCTACAAGCTCGAAACGCGTCGCTTCGCACCGCGTTTGGAGCTTGTAGATCTGCTACTGTCGTGTGAAGCTGTAGTTTGATCATGTAGGATCGTTAATTTACGATTTAAAAACACAAAAGGTTAAATTATGGAGACGAGAGGTTTCTGCTCCATCATGACGTCATTTCATCACTCATTCAGATGGAGTCACTTGTGACTGTTTACAACTGACTGTACAATCTAATGTACTGTAC
>NC_137623.1:1181164-1191164 GCF_963280865.1 Gymnoscopelus braueri
AGAAGAACACTATATTTACACACTCACTCCAGAAGAACACTATATTTACACACTCACTCCAGAGGAACACTATGTTTACACACTCACTCCAGAAGAACACTATATTTACACACTCACTCCAGAGGAACACTATATTTACACACTCACTCCAGAGGAACACTATATTTACACACTCACTCCAGAGGAACACTATATTTACACACTCACTACAGAGGAACACTATAGTTACACACTCACTACAGAGGAACACTATATTTACACACTCACTCCAGAGGAACACTATATTTACACACTCACTCCAGAGGAACACTATATTTACACACTCACTCCAGAGGAACACTATGTTTACACACTCACTCCAGAGGAACACTATATTTACACACTCACTCCAGAGGAACACTATATTTACACACTCACTCCAGAAGAACACTATATTTACACACTCACTCAGAGGAACACTATATTTACACACTCACTCCAGAAGAACACTATATTTACACACTCACTCCAGAGGAACACTATATTTACACACTCACTCCAGAGGAACACTATATTTACACACTCACTCCAGAGGAACACTATATTTACACACTCACTCCAGAGGAACACTATATTTACACACTCACTCCAGAGGAACACTATATTAACACACTCACTCCAGAGGAACTATATTTACACACTCACTCCAGAGGAACACTATATTTACACACTCACTCCAGAGGAACACTATATTTACACACTCACTCCAGAGGAACACTATATTTACACACTCACTCAGAGGAACACTATATTTACACACTCACTCCAGAGGAACACTATATTTACACACTCACTCCAGAGGAACACTATATTAACACACTCACTCCAGAGAGACACTATATTTACACACTCACTCCAGAGGAACACTATATTAACACACTCAATCCAGAGAGACACTATATTTACACACTCACTCCAGAGGAACACTATATTTACACACTCACTCCAGAGGAACACTATGTTTACACACTCACTCCAGAGGAACACTATATTTACACACTCACTCCAGAGGAACACTGATATTTACACACTCACTCCAGAGGAACACTATATTTACACACTCACTCCAGAGGAACACTATATTTACACACTCACTACAGAGGAACACTATAGTTACACACTCACTACAGAGGAACACTATATTTACACACTCACTCCAGAGGAACACTATATTTACACACTCACTCCAGAGGAACACTATATTTACACACTCACTCCAGAGGAACACTATGTTTACACACTCACTCCAGAGGAACACTATATTTACACACTCACTCCAGAGGAACACTATATTTACACACTCACTCCAGAAGAACACTATATTTACACACTCACTCAGAGGAACACTATATTTACACACTCACTCCAGAAGAACACTATATTTACACACTCACTCCAGAGGAACACTATATTTACACACTCACTCCAGAGGAACACTATATTTACACACTCACTCCAGAGGAACTATATTTACACACTCACTCCAGAGGAACACTATATTTACACACTCACTCCAGAGGAACACTATATTTACACACTCACTCCAGAGGAACACTATATTTACACACTCACTCAGAGGAACACTATATTTACACACTCACTCCAGAGGAACACTATATTTACACACTCACTCCAGAGGAACACTATATTTACACACTCACTCCAGAGGAACACTATATTAACACACTCACTCCAGAGGAACTATATTTACACACTCACTCCAGAGGAACACTATATTTACACACTCACTCCAGAGGAACACTATATTTACACACTCACTCCAGAGGAACACTATATTTACACACTCACTCAGAGGAACACTATATTTACACACTCACTCCAGAGGAACACTATATTTACACACTCACTCCAGAGGAACACTATATTAACACACTCACTCCAGAGAGACACTATATTTACACACTCACTCCAGAGGAACACTATATTAACACACTCAATCCAGAGAGACACTATATTTACACACTCACTCCAGAGGAACACTATATTTACACACTCACTCCAGAGGAACACTATATTTACACACTCACTCCAGAGGGACACTATATTTACACACTCACTCCAGAGGAACACTATATTTACACACTCACTCCAGAGGAACACTATATTTACACACTCACTCCAGAGGGACACTATATTTACACACTCACTCCAGAGGAACACTATATTTACACACTCACTCCAGAGGGACACTATATTTACACACTCACTCCAGAGGAACACTATATTTACACACTCACTCCAGAGGAACACTATATTAACACACTCACTACAGAGGAACACTATATTTACACACTCACTACAGAGGAACACTATATTAACACACTCACTCCAGAGGAACACTATATTTACACACTCACTCCAGAGGAACACTATATTTACACACTCACTCCAGAGGAACACTATATTTACACACTCACTCCAGAGGAACACTATATTTACACACTCACTCCAGAGGAACACTATATTTACACACTCACTCCAGAGGAACACTATATTAACACACTCACTCCAGAGGAACACTATATTTACACACTCACTCCAGAGGAACACTATATTTACACACTCACTCCAGAGGAACACTATATTTACACACTCACTCCAGAGGAACACTATATTTACACACTCACTCCAGAGGAACACTATATTTACACACTCACTCCAGAGGAACACTATATTTACACACTCACTCAGAGGAACACTATATTTACACACTCACTCCAGAAGAACACTATATTTACACACTCACTCCAGAAGAACACTATATTTACACACTCACTCCAGAGGAACACTATGTTTACACACTCACTCCAGAAGAACACTATATTTACACACTCACTCCAGAGGAACACTATATTTACACACTCACTCCAGAGGAACACTATATTTACACACTCACTCCAGAGGAACACTATATTTACACACTCACTACAGAGGAACACTATAGTTACACACTCACTACAGAGGAACACTATATTTACACACTCACTCCAGAGGAACACTATATTTACACACTCACTCCAGAGGAACACTATATTTACACACTCACTCCAGAGGAACACTATGTTTACACACTCACTCCAGAGGAACACTATATTTACACACTCACTCCAGAGGAACACTATATTTACACACTCACTCCAGAAGAACACTATATTTACACACTCACTCAGAGGAACACTATATTTACACACTCACTCCAGAAGAACACTATATTTACACACTCACTCCAGAGGAACACTATATTTACACACTCACTCCAGAGGAACACTATATTTACACACTCACTCCAGAGGAACACTATATTTACACACTCACTCCAGAGGAACACTATATTTACACACTCACTCCAGAGGAACACTATATTAACACACTCACTCCAGAGGAACTATATTTACACACTCACTCCAGAGGAACACTATATTTACACACTCACTCCAGAGGAACACTATATTTACACACTCACTCCAGAGGAACACTATATTTACACACTCACTCAGAGGAACACTATATTTACACACTCACTCCAGAGGAACACTATATTTACACACTCACTCCAGAGGAACACTATATTAACACACTCACTCCAGAGAGACACTATATTTACACACTCACTCCAGAGGAACACTATATTAACACACTCAATCCAGAGAGACACTATATTTACACACTCACTCCAGAGGAACACTATATTTACACACTCACTCCAGAGGAACACTATGTTTACACACTCACTCCAGAGGAACACTATATTTACACACTCACTCCAGAGGAACACTATATTTACACACTCACTCCAGAGGAACACTATATTTACACACTCACTCCAGAGGAACACTATATTTACACACTCACTACAGAGGAACACTATAGTTACACACTCACTACAGAGGAACACTATATTTACACACTCACTCCAGAGGAACACTATATTTACACACTCACTCCAGAGGAACACTATATTTACACACTCACTCCAGAGGAACACTATGTTTACACACTCACTCCAGAGGAACACTATATTTACACACTCACTCCAGAGGAACACTATATTTACACACTCACTCCAGAAGAACACTATATTTACACACTCACTCAGAGGAACACTATATTTACACACTCACTCCAGAAGAACACTATATTTACACACTCACTCCAGAGGAACACTATATTTACACACTCACTCCAGAGGAACACTATATTTACACACTCACTCCAGAGGAACACTATATTTACACACTCACTCCAGAGGAACACTATATTTACACACTCACTCCAGAGGAACACTATATTAACACACTCACTCCAGAGGAACTATATTTACACACTCACTCCAGAGGAACACTATATTTACACACTCACTCCAGAGGAACACTATATTTACACACTCACTCCAGAGGAACACTATATTTACACACTCACTCAGAGGAACACTATATTTACACACTCACTCCAGAGGAACACTATATTTACACACTCACTCCAGAGGAACACTATATTAACACACTCACTCCAGAGAGACACTATATTTACACACTCACTCCAGAGGAACACTATATTAACACACTCACTCCAGAGAGACACTATATTTACACACTCACTCCAGAGGAACACTATATTTACACACTCACTCCAGAGGAACACTATGTTTACACACTCACTCCAGAGGAACACTATATTTACACACTCACTCCAGAGGAACACTATATTTACACACTCACTCCAGAGGAACACTATATTTACACACTCACTACAGAGGAACACTATGTTTACACACTCACTCCAGAGGAACACTATATTTACACACTCACTACAGAGGAACACTATGTTTACACACTCACTCCAGAGGGACACTATGTTTACACACTCACTCCAGAGGAACACTATGTTTACACACTCACTCCAGAGAGACACTATATTTACACACTCACTCCAGAGGAACACTATATTTACACACTCACTCCAGAGGAACACTATGTTTACACACTCACTCCAGAGAGACACTATATTTACACACTCACTCCAGAGGAACACTATATTTACACACTCACTCCAGAGGAACACTATATTTACACACTCACTCCAGAGGAACACTATATTTACACACTCACTCCAGAGGAACACTATGTTTACACACTCACTCAGAGGAACACTATATTTACACACTCACTCCAGAGGAACACTATATTTACACACTCACTCCAGAGGAACACTATATTAACACACTCACTCCAGAGGAACACTATATTTACACACTCACTACAGAGGAACACTATATTTACACACTCACTCCAGAGGAACACTATATTTACACACTCACTCCAGAGGAACACTATATTTACACACTCACTCCAGAGGAACACTATATTTACACACTCACTCCAGAGGAACACTATATTTACACACTCACTCCGGAGGAACACTATATTTACACACTCACTCCAGAGGAACACTATATTAACACACTCACTCCAGAGGAACACTATATTTACACACTCACTCCAGAGGAACACTATATTTACACACTCACTCCAGAGGAACACTATATTTACACACTCACTCCAACGAGACACTATATTTACACACTCACTCCAGAGGAACACTATATTTACACACTCACTCCAGAGGAACACTATATTTACACACTCACTCCAGAGGAACACTATATTTACACACTCACTACAGAGGAACACTATATTTACACACTCACTACAGAGGAACACTATATTAACACACTCACTCCAGAGGAACACTATATTTACACACTCACTACAGAGGAACACTATATTTACACACTCACTCCAGAGGAACACTATATTAACACACTCACTCCAGAGGAACACTATATTAACACACTCACTCCAGAGGAACACTATATTAACACACTCACTCCAGAGGAACACTATATTTACACACTCACTACAGAGGAACACTATATTAACACACTCACTCCAGAGGAACACTATATTTACACACTCACTACAGAGGAACACTATATTTACACACTCACTCCAGAGGAACACTATATTTACACACTCACTCCAGAGGAACACTATATTTACACACTCACTCCAGAGGAACACTATATTTACACACTCACTCCAGAGGAACACTATATTTACACACTCACTCCAGAGGAACACTATATTTACACACTCACTCAGAGGAACACTATATTTACACACTCACTCCAGAAGAACACTATATTTACACACTCACTCCAGAAGAACACTATATTTACACACTCACTCCAGAGGAACACTATGTTTACACACTCACTCCAGAAGAACACTATATTTACACACTCACTCCAGAGGAACACTATATTTACACACTCACTCCAGAGGAACACTATATTTACACACTCACTCCAGAGGAACACTATATTTACACACTCACTACAGAGGAACACTATAGTTACACACTCACTACAGAGGAACACTATATTTACACACTCACTCCAGAGGAACACTATATTTACACACTCACTCCAGAGGAACACTATATTTACACACTCACTCCAGAGGAACACTATGTTTACACACTCACTCCAGAGGAACACTATATTTACACACTCACTCCAGAGGAACACTATATTTACACACTCACTCCAGAAGAACACTATATTTACACACTCACTCAGAGGAACACTATATTTACACACTCACTCCAGAAGAACACTATATTTACACACTCACTCCAGAGGAACACTATATTTACACACTCACTCCAGAGGAACACTATATTTACACACTCACTCCAGAGGAACACTATATTTACACACTCACTCCAGAGGAACACTATATTTACACACTCACTCCAGAGGAACACTATATTAACACACTCACTCCAGAGGAACTATATTTACACACTCACTCCAGAGGAACACTATATTTACACACTCACTCCAGAGGAACACTATATTTACACACTCACTCCAGAGGAACACTATATTTACACACTCACTCAGAGGAACACTATATTTACACACTCACTCCAGAGGAACACTATATTTACACACTCACTCCAGAGGAACACTATATTAACACACTCACTCCAGAGAGACACTATATTTACACACTCACTCCAGAGGAACACTATATTAACACACTCAATCCAGAGAGACACTATATTTACACACTCACTCCAGAGGAACACTATATTTACACACTCACTCCAGAGGAACACTATATTTACACACTCACTCCAGAGGGACACTATATTTACACACTCACTCCAGAGGAACACTATATTTACACACTCACTCCAGAGGAACACTATATTTACACACTCACTCCAGAGGGACACTATATTTACACACTCACTCCAGAGGAACACTATATTTACACACTCACTCCAGAGGGACACTATATTTACACACTCACTCCAGAGGAACACTATATTTACACACTCACTCCAGAGGAACACTATATTAACACACTCACTACAGAGGAACACTATATTTACACACTCACTACAGAGGAACACTATATTAACACACTCACTCCAGAGGAACACTATATTTACACACTCACTCCAGAGGAACACTATATTTACACACTCACTCCAGAGGAACACTATATTTACACACTCACTCCAGAGGAACACTATATTTACACACTCACTCCAGAGGAACACTATATTTACACACTCACTCCAGAGGAACACTATATTAACACACTCACTCCAGAGGAACACTATATTTACACACTCACTCCAGAGGAACACTATATTTACACACTCACTCCAGAGGAACACTATATTTACACACTCACTCCAGAGGAACACTATATTTACACACTCACTCCAGAGGAACACTATATTTACACACTCACTCCAGAGGAACACTATATTTACACACTCACTCAGAGGAACACTATATTTACACACTCACTCCAGAAGAACACTATATTTACACACTCACTCCAGAAGAACACTATATTTACACACTCACTCCAGAGGAACACTATGTTTACACACTCACTCCAGAAGAACACTATATTTACACACTCACTCCAGAGGAACACTATATTTACACACTCACTCCAGAGGAACACTATATTTACACACTCACTCCAGAGGAACACTATATTTACACACTCACTACAGAGGAACACTATAGTTACACACTCACTACAGAGGAACACTATATTTACACACTCACTCCAGAGGAACACTATATTTACACACTCACTCCAGAGGAACACTATATTTACACACTCACTCCAGAGGAACACTATGTTTACACACTCACTCCAGAGGAACACTATATTTACACACTCACTCCAGAGGAACACTATATTTACACACTCACTCCAGAAGAACACTATATTTACACACTCACTCAGAGGAACACTATATTTACACACTCACTCCAGAAGAACACTATATTTACACACTCACTCCAGAGGAACACTATATTTACACACTCACTCCAGAGGAACACTATATTTACACACTCACTCCAGAGGAACACTATATTTACACACTCACTCCAGAGGAACACTATATTTACACACTCACTCCAGAGGAACACTATATTAACACACTCACTCCAGAGGAACTATATTTACACACTCACTCCAGAGGAACACTATATTTACACACTCACTCCAGAGGAACACTATATTTACACACTCACTCCAGAGGAACACTATATTTACACACTCACTCAGAGGAACACTATATTTACACACTCACTCCAGAGGAACACTATATTTACACACTCA
This sequence comes from Gymnoscopelus braueri, assembly GCF_963280865.1. Lineage (NCBI taxonomy): Eukaryota > Metazoa > Chordata > Actinopteri > Myctophiformes > Myctophidae > Gymnoscopelus > Gymnoscopelus braueri. The sequence goes on from NC_137623.1 coordinate 1,189,951, forward strand.
CTCCAGAGGAACACTATATTAACACACTCACTCCAGAGAGACACTATATTTACACACTCACTCCAGAGGAACACTATATTAACACACTCAATCCAGAGAGACACTATATTTACACACTCACTCCAGAGGAACACTATATTTACACACTCACTCCAGAGGAACACTATGTTTACACACTCACTCCAGAGGAACACTATATTTACACACTCACTCCAGAGGAACACTATATTTACACACTCACTCCAGAGGAACACTATATTTACACACTCACTCCAGAGGAACACTATATTTACACACTCACTACAGAGGAACACTATAGTTACACACTCACTACAGAGGAACACTATATTTACACACTCACTCCAGAGGAACACTATATTTACACACTCACTCCAGAGGAACACTATATTTACACACTCACTCCAGAGGAACACTATGTTTACACACTCACTCCAGAGGAACACTATATTTACACACTCACTCCAGAGGAACACTATATTTACACACTCACTCCAGAAGAACACTATATTTACACACTCACTCAGAGGAACACTATATTTACACACTCACTCCAGAAGAACACTATATTTACACACTCACTCCAGAGGAACACTATATTTACACACTCACTCCAGAGGAACACTATATTTACACACTCACTCCAGAGGAACACTATATTTACACACTCACTCCAGAGGAACACTATATTTACACACTCACTCCAGAGGAACACTATATTAACACACTCACTCCAGAGGAACTATATTTACACACTCACTCCAGAGGAACACTATATTTACACACTCACTCCAGAGGAACACTATATTTACACACTCACTCCAGAGGAACACTATATTTACACACTCACTCAGAGGAACACTATATTTACACACTCACTCCAGAGGAACACTATATTTACACACTCACTCCAGAGGAACACTATATTAACACACTCACTCCAGAGAGACACTATATTTACACACTCACTCCAGAGGAACACTATATTAACACACTCAATCCAGAGAGACACTATATTTACACACTCACTCCAGAGGAACACTATATTTACACACTCACTCCAGAGGAACACTATGTTTACACACTCACTCCAGAGGAACACTATATTTACACACTCACTCCAGAGGAACACTATATTTACACACTCACTCCAGAGGAACACTATATTTACACACTCACTACAGAGGAACACTATG
>NC_137623.1:1193664-1218940 GCF_963280865.1 Gymnoscopelus braueri
CATAACATAATGCTCTGCTCTCGTACAGTGAGGACGCTTTTGCTGCTCGCTCTGCCCTATGCTTACATTCCTCAGCTGATATCCATGTTTTATTTTTATTTTTTTCCCCTGAGAAACCACGAATGGATCCTGGATATTTATAAACCCATGGGACTCTATTTCTTCTATAGATAGAAGCTTTTGCCATATTTCAATATATTATTTTTCGATCTATTTGTCGACCTCCAGTGACTGGGTACGTGGCATATAGCCAAAGCTAATTAGCATCAGGATGTACCCGACTGTTTCAACAGAGGAATACCAAAAATTGCTTCAAAGGATTGCAGTGCTGGAAACGGACTTAAACTTTTTAAGAGTGAATGTGGAAGTGAATCAACATTATGGAATTCCACAGTCTCAGAGCAACGGACAAGACCATGACAAGGCTTTCTCATGGAACACTCTCGGGGCAAAGCCAAAGGCTTTGAAGGGGCGAATAACTGGCAGAACTCGGAGCCCTGTGATTACAGATCTGACCGGCTGGCCTGCGCTACCACCCGCGCGTCACCATCAACGATGCCCCCGGACACAGGGTACCGCGTCTTCCACCCCCCTTCAACAGCGGAAAACTGCCAACGGGAGATCTACAAACAAATCTCCCAAAACATCGAGTGCTGAGCGTCAACAGTGGAAAACTACCAAGGGGAGATCTACAAACAAATCTCCCAAAACATCGAGTGCTGAGTGTCCGGTGCGGCTGGGAAATAGATTCAGCCCCATTGCTTCAGGACCCCAGATGCCCGTCTGATGACAGACCAAACAAATCCTCTTCACCCAGCAGGGTAAGAACCAAGAGTAACTCAGAAGGAAAAAGGTTATATGATGAGCCTGAATTTCTGATCATAGGGGATGCCGCTATTAAAGATGTTAAAAGCATGATAAGAAGAAAGGCAAAAGTGTTATGCTTCCCCAAAGACAAAGTCTCTGACATGAATGACAGAATTCTGAATCTTGTCGCTGAACACCCAACGGTGAAAACCCTGATTTTGCACGTTGGCACATGTGATACAGAGGACAAACAGTCAGAAATCCTAAAACAGAATTTCACTGCCTTATTCAGCAAAATCAGCTCACTTGATGTGAAGGTGTGCATCAGCGGCCCAGTACCACCTACAAGAGGCGGCGATGAACGTTTCAGTAGACTGTCTGCACTGAGCAAATGGCTTTCAACTACGTGCACCAACAAATCTGTACATTTTATTGACAATTTCAATTTTTTTTGGGATAGAAGACACCTATTTTCCTCGGATGGGCTTAAATTGAACAAGCTGGGAGCAAATTTTTTTATGTTAAACCTTTTCTACAATGTTCCTATGTCTTCACCAAGCTCTCCCAAGGCCAGAGCACAAGATTCCATAACAACAGATAGTGCTCTGTTATCTGCTACCGCTGCTGAAAAACATGAATGGCTTTGTGTAGACGCTACCACACCATCCCCCACCGCTGCTGAGGGGGAGGGGGGCGCCACACCCCCCCCTACCAAGGATGGTGGAACATCCATAACAAATGAACTCTCTGATAACTCGGAAACAAAAACAAAGGACAGCGCAACTGCTGATAACAGCCTAACTCCACAGAAGGAGATTGCCACGGAGGAGTCGACTGCTGATGACAGCCTGGAGGAGATTGTCGACTCTGCAGCCACGGTCACGCTAGAAGAGGGAGGAGACACAGAGGAGTCTCTCAATGAGGAAGATCAACCAACTCTATCACCTTCCTCCTCCTCATCATCATCTTTTTCCCTGTCCCCAATACCTCTTCTGGAGTTCACCAGTAGCATGAACGACTTGATTAAAGAGGGGACTAGACTCACCCCCCAAATCAAACGCCAGGCCCCACAACCATCAACCGTGCCCTGCCCCCCACCCATCCCCCCTCGACGGTTGACGCTGTTGGCACTAGCAATACAGAGGCGCAAGATCAGGAACGAAGAACGTCAAGAACAGCGCAAGAACAAGAACGTCCTGTCGGCTTCCCTACGTCTAGAGAATACATTTGACTGCTGAGATAGGCAGGGTCCATTATGCATAGCCAAAATCATGTCTGGGCCCAAGGCTATTTCAGTTAGCCTTGTAGAAAACAAGGTTTACAATATTTCCACTGTTATCTCAAATAGAGCCTCCGGGACAAGGAGTGACTTTAAACACTCTGCAAATATAGCAAATTTAACACGCATTCCCTGTAGAGGCAACAGCCAGATAGTTGAATGCCTGAAGCTAAACCTGGCCCTATTTAACATCAGGTCACTTAATGACAAGTCTTCCTCTGTAAATGATATCATCTGTAAAGAGAAACTAGATATTATCTTTCTAACAGAAACTTGGCTTGGATCTGATGGAGCGGTGCCCCTAGCTGCAGCATGCCCACCAAAGTACAGTTTCATTCACTCAGGACGTGAGGGAAAAAGAGGAGGTGGTCTGGCGAATATCTTTTCTGACACTTTAAAATTCAAACCTCTGCCAAACCTCGGCAGTTTTAAATCATTTGAATACCAGGCCACCATATTGGAGAGTCAATCCTCTGTGCTTATGATTAGTATGTATCGACCTCCAAATTGCAGCAAAGCCTTATTTCTAACAGAAATATCAGAACTTTTATCTATCTGTTCCACTAATTATGACAGAACTCTGATTACTGGAGATGCTAATCTACATGTTGACATTGTTTCGGATGTTGTGGCTATGGGTTTCCTACAGTTACTGCACAACTTTGACTTTATTCAACATGTTGTTGGGCCAACACATAAACATGGCCATACCCTGGACTTGGTGATCACTAAAGGTTTGAATATCACTGTTGACAGTATTATTGATAAGTCCGAACTAACAGACCACTATTTATTGTGTTTTAATATGACTGTCTCTGATCTAGGGAAAAACAATACAGAATATACTATAAAAAAACGTTTTTTTATCTCATCTGCAGCAAACGAGTTTCCTCGTCATCTGGCGTGTGTGCAGGTGCCCCCCCTACTTGATGCTCCCTCAGTGAATGATATGGTTCAACATCTTAATCTCAAATTAGAGTCAGCTCTCAACATAGTGGCTCCTATGAAAACTAAAAAGAAACTTAACTCTAGAGTAACACCCTGGATTGACGAGCACATGCGCTCACTCAAGAAAGAATGTCGTAAAGCTGAGCGAATTTGGAGAAAAAACAAACTCACTGTCCACCTAGAGATCTTTAAGAAGTCAACAGTGGCCTATAACAAAGCACTGCGCTTGGCAAGGCAGGCATATTTCTCACGCATTATCAATGACAACAAGCAAAATGCCAGAGTCTTATTCTCTACCATTGAACATCTCTTAAACCCCCCCAGGCTTACAAGGAGTCGCTCCCTGCTTCTAAAGCTAAGTGTGATGAGTTCGCATCCTTTTTTGAAAACCAAATTTTTAGCATTCGAGCTGGTATTATGAATGCTGCTGCTAGCACTGCAAATGCGGCAAATGGTGCATGGTGCAAAAATGTAGATCCCTCCAGAGGAAGCCTAATATCATTCTGCGCAATTAATGAAGAGGAACTCCGTAAAACTATATCACAGATGACATCATCATCTTGCTCACTGGATGTAGTACCTACCCCGTTTCTCAAAGAGGTTTTAGACAGTGTTATTGGAGATATCCTAAGAATTGTAAACAGCTCTCTACTTTCAGGCGTCTTTCCAGACTCACTGAAAACGGCTGTAGTCAGGCCGCTACTCAAGAAACACAACCTTGATCCATTGGTGCTGGGTAATTATAGACCAATCTCAAATCTGCCATTTTTGGGCAAGGTCTTAGAAAAAACTATCTTTCATCAACTGGATGTGTTCCTACAGAACAATAAGGTTCATAACAAATTCCAATCTGGCTTCAGGAAAGGTCATAGTACAGAAACAGCACTTGTAAAAGTAATAAATGATCTTAGGGTGTCCGCTGACGACAAAAATGTATCTGTTCTCCTACTCCTTGACTTAACCGCTGCTTTTGATACGATTGATCACACAATTCTACTACAACGTTTGGAGTACTGGATTGGTTTGTCAGGCACAGCCTTGTCTTGGTTTCACTCTTACCTAACAGGCAGAAGCTATTTTGTCAGTCTAGCTAACTTTGACTCAGACAAACACAACATCTGTTCTGGTATTCCACAGGGCTCAATTCTGGGTCCCTTATTGTTCTCCCTGTATATACTACCGCTGGGAGAACTCATCGCCGATCACGGAGTGAACTTCCATTTCTATGCTGATGATACCCAGCTGTATCTTTCAGTAGCTCCAGACGACCCCTGCGCTCTAGACCCATTGTTGACCTGTCTGTCCAGTATAAAATGCTGGATGAGTGAGAACTTTCTTAAGCTAAATGAGGATAAAACAGAAGTTCTCATAATTGGCTCCAGTGAGCAGAGAGAATCAATAACAAGTAGACTTGGTAACCTGGCTGTAGAAAGTAACACCACAGTAAAGAACCTGGGGGTGATTATCGATTATGAATTGAATTTCAATACACACATGAATCATGTCACCAAGATTGCTTTCTTTCATCTTAGAAATATTGCACGAATTAGAGACTATCTGTCGTTAGACGATGCAAAAACGCTGATCCACGCTTTTGTTTTCTCTCGGCTTGATTACTGCAACGCACTCTACTCTGGCCTGCCAAAGAAAACAACTGACAGATTACAACTTGTTCAAAATGCGGCAGCCAGAATTTTAACTAAAACCAGGATGAGAGAACATATCACTCCAGTTCTAGCTTCACTACACTGGCTCCCGGTTGTTTTTAGGATTGATTTTAAAATTATTTTAATAGTTTATAAAGCTCTAAATGGTCTGGCACCCTCCTACCTCTCTGACTGCCTAGAGAGATATGTTCCAAACCGGGCCCTCAGGTCTTCAAGTGCTGACCTGCTCGAGGTGCCTACAATGACATATAAAAAATACGGTGAAGCAGCATTCTGCTTTTACGGACCGACAGTGTGGAATAAACTCCCATTACACTTAAGACAGGCAGCCTCTGTCGATAGCTTTAAAGCACAGCTCAAGACCTATTACTTCACTCTTGCTTTTAGCTGATTCTTTGGTTGATTTTTAATTCCTCACTGTATTCCCTATTTTAATGTTGTTTTATGCCTTTGCTTTTGTTTTGTGTGAGTGGAAGAGAGAGTCACGGTAGTTAAAAGACAAGAGTCTGATAACTCCATCCGGAGGATTCAGTGAATTATCCTCTGGGGCACGTCGACACGTGGTGGACCCTCCAGGGCAGATCCTTTTGTCTATGTTTAGTCTATATATCTTGTATAACCCCGATATCATTCTCAGGGGTGTACGGTGTGTGGTTTGGATGTGATAAGTTAGCAGATCCCCTGGGCTAGTCCACACGTGGTAAACATGGTGAAAATATATTACTAAGGTGTAATATTACTAAGTGAAAATATATTACTAAGGTGTAATATTGACAATTGTGTGAAGATATATTACTAAGGTACACATGTAATATTGGCAATTGTGTGAAGTGTGGATATTTCTTTAGCTGTGTTGTAGAGGACAGTGGCCACTACATTTAAGTTATATTCATTTGTGTTGTAGTTGTGCATAGATAAGTCTATGCACACTGCATTTTATTCTGAGAACGAGCCTTTGCTTTTATTTTATTTTATTTTATTTTTGTTTGCTTTATTGTTAAATTGGTTCTAACTGTAATTGTATTCTTGCTCTGTAAAGCACTTTGAGCTGCATTTCATGTCATGAAAGGTGCTATACAAATGAAGTTTATTATTATTATTATTATTATTATTATTATTATAACAAACTTATCACACTAACACTACTAACACACTAACATAATACCATAACACACTTATCACACTAACACTACTAACACACTAACATAATACCATAACACACTTATCACACTAACACTACTAACACACTAACATAATACCATAACACACTTATCACACTAACACTACTAACACACTAACATAATACCATAACACACTTATCACACTAACACTACTAACACACTAACACTACTAACACACTAACACTACTAACAACACCATAAATCAGTGTTAACTCTCTCATTGCCAAGCCCCGAGTTATCCCGAGTTTTCTCTGAATACCCTCCCTGCCAGCCCGAGTTTTTACTTTTTACTGTGGTCGCGCTATTCCGTTTATTTTTCATGATCACTTTCGCTTTCTGATTCCTTCAGACTCATTGGGTTCCGGTTTCATGGCGCAGATTCCGTTTCCGGTTCTCATTTTTTTCCCGCGGTCATTTTTGGCCAGAATAGGGAAAGTCACGTTTTTTCACACGGTATAAAAAACGAACGGAGAGGTCTACTTCTATTCTCTTTGGTCTGGGTGACTAACAGTCATCGTAGTCGTGGATCACATCGTAATTTAGCCCGATCAGCGATTGTCGAAAAAGTCACATCCGGTTAATGACCGGATGTGACGTACGATGTTTGGGAGGGGGCGAGCGAGTCAACGAGGCGATCAATGTGTCGATTTGCTGCTCTCTACTGGTAGAACTGTCGTAAATGTTTAAAACCCCAATCAGAGAATTTATTTGAATGAAAAATTACAAAATAAAAAATTTAAAAACACGCAAATCGCTGGCACTGGGGGAGTACTTTATGAAAATACTCTTGGCAGTGAAAGAGTTAATTTTGACAGAATATCTTGGTGTGATTTTAGTCATAGTGTTTTGAACATGTCAAGAGACCTGCTTAAAGAAGCTGCTGAATGTTTTTAGTGAAGCGCTGGGTTTTCAGGATTGCAAATAATTAGATGTTTTCTCATTCCAGGATTTCCTGCAGGAGAGCTTCAGAAGCCCTTCTTCTGGGGTAGAGAGTACCCAAGGTAAGCTTTTACCATAGACTGTATGAAAGAGATGTTCAAAGTCACCTGACCAGACTCTATTACCATAGACTGTATAAAAGAGATGTTCAAAGTCACCTGACCAGACTCTATTACCATAGACTGTATGAAAGAGGTGTTCAAAGTCACATGACCAGACTCTATTACCATAGACTGTATGAAAGAGATGTTCAAAGTCACATGACCAGACTCTATTACCATAGACTGTATGAAAGAGATGTTCAAAGTCACATGACCAGACTCTATTACCATAGACTGTATGAAAGAGATGTTCAAAGTCACATGACCAGACTCTATTACCATAGACTGTATAAAAGAGATGTTCAAAGTCACATGACTAGACTCTATTACCATAGACTGTATGAAAGAGATGTTCAAAGTCACATGACCAGACTCTAATGAAGCCTCTTTTTCAACCATTTCAAATCCGCCATCTTTAATTTATACAAAAAAAAAATCGAATCAATCGCTAAAGTGGGGGGCGGGTGCGCTTGAGTGATGTTTTGTTCTGTTTTGTTGTCTCTTTTTATATTATGTGATGTCTTTTCTGGACCCACGAGTCTGGAATAAAGATTATATATATGTGTTCAGACTTTTCATTACTTACTTTACTTATCCTCTTAGTCCCGGTTGGGGCATAAGGCCACTGAACCCTGTCTCATGGGTTGGGGCATAAGGCCACTGAACCCTGTCTTGTGGGTTGGGGCATAAGGACACTGAACCCTGTCTCATGGGTTGGGGCATAAGGCCACTGAACCCTGTCTTGTGGGTTGGGGCATAAGGACACTGAACCCTGTCTCATGGGTTGGGGCATAAGGACACTGAACCCTGTCTCATGGGTTGGGGCATAAGGCCATTGAACCCTGTCTTGTGGGTTGGGGCATAAGGACACTGAACCCTGTCTCGTGGGTTGGGGCATAAGGACACTGAACCCTGTCTCATGGGTTGGGGCATAAGGCCACTGAACCCTGTCTCATGGGTTGGGGCATAAGGCCACTGAACCCTGTCTTGTGGGTTGGGGCATAAGGACACTGAACCCTGTCTCATGGGTTGGGGCATAAGGACACTGAACCCTGTCTCATGGGTTGGGGCATAAGGACACTGAACCCTGTCTCATGGGTTGGGGCATAAGGACACTGAACCCTGTCTTGTGGGTTGGGGCATAAGGACACTGAACCCTGTCTCATGGGTTGGGGCATAAGGCCACTGAACCCTGTCTTGTGGGTTGGGGCATAAGGACACTGAACCCTGTCTCATGGGTTGGGGCATAAGGACACTGAACCCTGTCTCATGGGTTGGGGCATAAGGACACTGAACCCTGTCTCGTGGGTTGGGGCATAAGGACACTGAACCCTGTCTTATGGGTTGGGGCATAAGGACACTGAACCCTGTCTCATGGGTTGGGGCATAAGGCCACTGAACCCTGTCTCGTGCTTTGGCCTGCGCTTCGTCCCAGGACACACCCATCTGAAAGACTTTTCATTGGTTAGAATAAAAACCCATAGCTAGTGGAGATGGAGCAGGTTTTTCTCTGCAGAACACTTTGATCTCCTGGTGTCTGGAGTCTGGACTCATAAATATGTCCGGTGCTAGTAATGCTGCTGTCAGCATAAAGTACTGTATGTCAGGTTTTACTCTCTTCTAAGACAGGTGTGATGTACTGTAACATCTTTGTGTGTGTGTGTGTGTGTGTGTGTGCGTGTGCGTGCGTGAGTTGCCTGGCGTCGACGCTGTGCTGACATATCGTTCTCTTGGGTGAGAATGAGATACATCCTGCTGCTTTGATGCTGCTGTGTGTCTATTGGCATAACCTTTGTGTGTGTGTGTGTGTGTGTGTGTGTGTGTGTGTGTGTGTGTGTGTGTGTGTGTGTGTGTGTGTGTGTGTGTGTGTGTGTGTGTGTGTGTGTGTGTGTGTGTGTGTGTGTGTGTGTGTGTGTGTGTGTGTGTGTGTGTGCGTGCGTGCGTGCGTGCGTGCGTGCGTGCGTGCGTTCGAACATTGCTGGCCCACAATAGCCTACCTCATGTGTACACATGGAACCAAATGGACCCTTACTGTAACTCTGAGAGTGTACACATGGAACCAAATGGACCCTTACTGTAACTCTGAGAGTGTACACATGGAACCAAATGGACCCTTACAGGTCTGTAACTCTGAGAGTGTACACATGGAACCAAATGGACCCTTACAGGTCTGTAACTCTGAGAGTGTACACATGGAACCACATGGATCCTGCGGGGTACATTTGGTTCCATGTGTACACTCTCAGAGTTAAATTAACCTTGATTTTACAATAGGGGTCCCAGAGATAGAAATGCCATTAAATTGGGGTCCGTAGCCCTAATGCATGTCAAACTGGGGGGTCCTTGAAATGAAATTGGTTGAAAATCACTGCTAGAGCCGTAACAATCTTCTCTGATGGGGGTCCCTGAATGGCATATCTTTTCAAATGGGGGTCCGCGGGCTAATAAGTGTTGATTTGGGGGTCCTTGACATTAAAACGTTTGAGAATCACGGGCCTGACCTGGTGGAGACCCTGTGCTCTGAGGACCACCTTCTCTAGCTTCATCTGAGATGTAGAAGTAAAAGTATTAGTTACTTTACACACATGAGTACATGTACTTAATTACTTTACACCACTGATAGATCCTCAAAGCTAAAAACGACCGTCTGCGTCTTTCATCCTCTTGAAGATGAAACCTTATCATTGAAATGAGACAATGTAAAATCTCATTCTAAATGGATCATTCTATTATTATATATTAGAATAAATGTACCCGATACATTTAACTGCATTATTATTATCAAACATCTCTGTTCATATATATATATATATATATATATATATATATATATATATATATATATATATATATATATATATATATATATATATATATAATATTATTATCAAACATCTGTTCATAATCTTTTCTCTGACAGAAATAATTGTCACTTTTTCTTCTTTTTTTCCCTTAACCCATTGAAACCAGGAAAGCATCATGTGTCATTTTACATTTCTTTGGCAATTCTAAAGCGCGGCTCTGTGCCGCGCTACGAGCTTGTAGATCTGCTATTTATTTTTAAAAATCATGAACATTTATATATTTTTTTAAAGTGAACATTTGTAAATGATGTTGTCCCAGGTACCCCCCCCCAGATACCCCCCCCCCCCCCCAAGAAGCAATGATTTGATTTACAAATGTTGGCTTTAAAAACATACATATTCAAAGATTTGCACAGATCTTCACGATTTTTCAAAAACAGCAGATCTACAAGCTGTGTGCCGCGCTGTGAGCTTGAAGATCTGCTATTTTTGAATAGCCCAAAGAAATCTCAAAATGACACATGATGCGTTCTCCAGTCTTTAATGTGTTAATGGAGTGTGCAGAAAGAACATACAGACTGTTCTGCTCGCTCACACACACACACGCACGCACGCACACACACACGCACACGCACACGCACACACACACGCACTGGCCTCAAAACTCTCTCTCTCTCTCTCTTGTATAAAATATGCAAAGTCAGACGACTTGAAAGGCTGCAAATGAAGAGCTTCAAGAAGTGGGCTGGGCTTAAAAAAACCTGTTTTAATAAGATAGTGAAATGACTGCTAGAATAACAAGTGTGGAGAACCAGCAGGCCGGCATCCGTTTATTTTTATATATATTTTTAAAGGAGGCCAATAAGGATGGTGCTGAATTAACCCGCTGTTCTCATTAACTCATTCACTGCCAGGAATTAATTAATTAATTCATCCCTCTACTGTGTACCCTTTGCCAGCGAAAACGGCGATTTTACTGAACCTTTGAAAAATCATGGAGTATCCTCTGTGAACCCGATCCTCGCGGACAGGGACAGGGGGCTGGTTGCACGCACGGGGGTCCCGTAGCGTCGGGAAGAAAAAGATTGGCCCGCCGCCATCCTCCATTCCAGAGATATGGCCGTTTGAATGCGGCTTGTTTTTTGAAAAACACTTTAAAAACAACAGAAATCCGAAAAACTAATTACTTTTGTAAATCCTTTAAACGTGGAAACAGACGATCATTTTCTTCTTCTGCTCACGTGATATCTGGGTGTATGCTCTTCTTCGGTGGTATTTGGATTATTCACAGGCTGCGGAATTTCCAAGATGGAGGATTTGAATTCGCTGAAACAGTGCATGGCTTCAAAACGGCTATATGGTCGATATGATGTAGAATAAACAATTAAAGGTAGGGTAAGTGATATTTTATTTGTATTTTTTTGGTTTTGGTTAAAAGGTTAAAGTACTATATTGTGATAGTAATCATTGGTACAGAGCGTTTGTTCGGTCACAGGTTTCTCTCCAGCTCTTTAACACATCGACCGCCAGAGGTTAATCTCATAATGTACTCACCAGTGCCAAGGTGTTTTTGTTGTTTTTTAGTTTTTTTCATGTCGCCATAGATCTTGTTAAAATCCTTAAGATTGAGCCGTAAACGGTCTGTTTACATCCGCGACATCTCAACGTATCTCCCAGTGAAAATCACGTGTCAAACGGGGCATCCATGTTGTAGTTAGAGCGGATTACGTTAAACAGTGAAATGCGAGGAGAAAAAACTACAGGAAGAGAATTGAGTTTCAGTTTCGTCTGTAGAATGGGAGCGGACGTGATCGTCAAAACCGGATCCCAAATAATTCCGTTTCCGGTCATCAAACCGGAAACGGAAGTGGATCAAAAAAAATCCGAAAGTGAACCCGGACCGCGCATGCGCGAAAAGACGGGCTATGGTCTCGGCGCTTAACAGTTGGATTTAACGGACCGTAGGACTACGTTCTTGGCGGTTAATGTGTTAATAAACAGAATATAGTACATTTTCAGGTAGGTGACAACATTTGAGCCAATCAGGAGAGAGCACTGAAAATGCATTTTCTGTTTAATAAAGAGCTGGAGAGATATTGGAGACTCCTTATATGGACAGGACACTCTATAGTAACGAGCACTATCAGAACACAGACCCATTTTGCAATTATTTGAATAATTGCAAATCACTTACCCTACCTTTAAATAAAATAAAACAATCTAAAAGGAATTAACAGCCCTATTCTGGAGGGAACGTTCTCCGGAAATAGCCGATCTAAAAGCTCACATCTATTTCTGGTTGAAGAGATTGGGTGTAGAAGGAGAAGAGAGCTACAACTCATGTCCGTTTCACTACGTCTAGAAAAGGGTCTAAGTGGTTCAAATAGAATGAAACGAAAAGCTAAAAGAAAAGCTAGTTTGTTTTCCGTAACATGAATGTTTGATGAGTGTCTGGAGATGTAAACATTAAGCACTTAACTGGTAGAGCAGTGGTTCTCAACCTGTGGGTCAGGACCCGTATAGGGCCGTCCCCACATGATTTTTTTTTTGTCTAAACAAATCATTGAAAACGCTTTGTCTCGCTTCTCCATGTAAACATGCAATACGGTGTTTACCAGTGTTGCCAGATTCTGCGAGAGAAATAAGCAACCAGGTCTATGAAAACAAGCCCAAAGAATTGACTGGGATATTTGAAAATTGCTGATCTACAAGCTCACAACGCGCTGCGATGCACCGCGTTGTCAGCTTGTAGATCTGCTATTTTCAAAAAAGAAAAACAGACATTTTGAGAAGATAAAAAGAGGTCAAATACACAAAAACCACTGGTTTAAACAACATTAGGAATCAAGCCCAAAGTCACGTATAATAAGCGGACATGGCAACCAAACAAACAGCTGTGATAGGAAGTAGAACGTCAGCGCGTCACCTGGCATGCACACTGCAGCGCCACCTAGTCACCTGGCATGCACACTGCAGCGCCACCTAGTCACCTGGCATGCACACTGCAGCGTCTCCGTCTAAACGCAGAATAAAAAGTGAGAACGAAACGGCTCTTTGACGTTTTCTCTAGAGAAAAGTTGTTTAGACGTTTAGACTCTAAACGTGGCCTTAGTTGAATGCCCCAACTCCTACAATTCCAAGTGCTTGTCAGGGGGGGGGGGGGTCCGAAGCCAAATACATATACATGTGGGGGTCCTTGATATTCAAACTGCATCAGAGATCTGGACTGTCTGCGCAAAATATTTACGGCAAAAAGTAGCCGACCTACAAGCTTGCAACGTTGTGTGAGTTTGTAGATCGTTTTTGCCGAATGCCCCCCCCCCCCACCCCCCAGGCAGGCATTCTGGGGTTAAAGTGTTCACGGTGTTTTAGGCTCCAGCGTGTTGTACAACACATTGACAATTAACAGATCTCACAACCCTCCAGGTCTCTGAGCTACGGAGCCATCGGGGTGATCGTCGGACACGAGTTAACGCACGGCTTTGATAATAACGGTGAGTCACCGAGGATGTGGAGCATGAATTATAGATCATGTTTAATCATTTATATTACTACATTTATAACATCCTCCTGTGTGTGTGTGTGTGTGTGTGTGTGTGTGTGTGTGTGTGTGTGTGTGTGTGTGTGTGTGTGTGTGTGTGTGTCTGTGTCTGTGTCTGTGTGTGTGTGTGTGTCTGTGTGTCTGTGTGTGTGTGTGTGTGTGTGTGTGCAATATTTTTACGACATGTTTACTATTAGAAAAAGATGAATGTTTGGGTTGGATCAGGATGAGACATTTAGAGGATACTGTAGGTTTAGGGGTTGGAATTAGACCTAAAACAGGTTGAGCGCCAGTGTCATGCACTGAGAAAGATCTACAAGCTCACAACGCATTGCAGCGCAACGCGTTGTGAGCTTGTAGATTTGCCATTTTTCGGCTCTAGACTTAAAAATGGCGAAAAATGTCATTCATAAAATTGTGTGCTACTGTATGTCTTTGTGTGCATTCGTCTAGTTTGTATTTGTTGACGGGAAATTGTCAACATATTTAGTCATAGTTTCATCATATCTTAGTTTTTATTATGTTTTTGTTTCCGTCAGTGAAAAAAGGTCGACCAACATTTTTGGTTTTAGTCTATGAAATAAACACTGACCTACAGGTACTGTGTATTATCAGGGTATTGTGTATTAGTCAGGGTATTGTGTAGGGTATTGGATAGGGTATTGTGGTCCAATCAGAGTCTGTTCAGGATAACACTGGGCCCTTGTTTCCATTGTGGTCCTATTTATTCAATGCATGTTTTAAACAGGGCGTAAGTACGACAAAGACGGGAACCTGGACCAGTGGTGGAGCAACGCTTCCATCACAGCTTTCAACGACAAGACCCAGTGTATGGTGGAGCAGTACAATGGATACCGCTGGGAGGAGGCGGGGCTTAATGTAAGTACCACTGGGAAGGGGGCGGGGCTTAATGTAAGTACCACTGGGAAGGGGGCGGGGCTTAACGTAAGTACAATGGATACCGCTGGGAAGAGGCGGGGCTTAATGTAAGTACAATGGATACCGCTGGGAGGAGGCGGGGCTTAATGTAAGTACAATGGATATCGCTGGGAGGAGGCGGGGCTTAATGTAAGTACAATGGATACCGCTGGGAGGAGGCGGGGCTTAATGTAAGTACAATGGATACCGCTGGGAGGAGGCGGGGCTTAATGTAAGTACCACTGAGAAGGGGGCGGGGCTTAATGTAAGTACAATGGATACCGCTGGGAGGAGGCGGGGCTTAATGTAAGTACCACTGAGAAGGGGGCGGGGCTTAGTGTAAGTGTATACCCACACACGGCGTAGTGTCATAGCTGGGGGCAGAGTCGAGGTTGGGGGAAAACACAGATTTATACTGCTGGTGTAGACATTGGGGTGTGGGTCTGGTGTAGAGTGGGGTGTGGGTCTGGTGTAGAGTGGGGTGTGGGGGGTTTCAAACTCAGATGCTGTAAAGGTACTCATTTAAAAAGCAGGCGTCATGGCTCTGGGAGGAACATAAAGCAAAAATGACCAAGCTCACAGTCACAACACGTCGTGTTCCGACGCGCTGTGAGCTCATAGCAATCCATTCATAATCGTCTCATATATCTTAATAAGTCAACTTTCCGAGGGCGAGTGAACGATTGCGTTCCAGATGTCCTTCTGATGGATTTTTCTTGGCTGTCAATGTTTCCATCGTCCATAAAGTCGCTCTGAAAGTGATCCAACCGATCGTGCACGATATAACTTAATGTAAATTGTTACATTGTTTACATTGTTACATTGTTTCCATGTGTTGAAGGTTCGAGGAAAGAGGACGTTGGCAGAGAACATTGCAGACAACGGTGGAATAAGACAAGCTTACAGGGTATGACCGTGTTCTGTTCCTCTGACTGCACCTCCTAGTGGTCTTACAGGGTATGACCGTGTTCTGTTCCTCTGACTGCACCTCCTAGTGGTCTTACAGGGTATGACCGTGTTCTGTTCCTCTGACTGCACCTCCTAGTGGTCTTACAGGGTATGACCGTGATGTGTATGTGTGTGTGTGTGTGTGTGTGTGTGTGTGTGTGTGTGTGTGTGTGTGTGTGTGTGTGTGTGTGTGTGTGTGTGTGTGTGTGTGTGTGTGTGTGTGTGTGTGTGTGTGTGTGTGTGTGTGTGTGTGTGTGTGTAGGCCTACAGACGCTGGGTGGAGGAGAAGAGGGGAGGGGTGGAGGAGCCTCTACTTCCTGGACTAGGATTCAACAACAACCAGCTGTTCTTCCTCAGCTACGCCCACGTAAGGACACACACACACACACACACACACACACACACACACACACACACACACACACACACACACACACACACACACACACACACAGTTAAACTGTGATACACACACTGTGTGTGTGGTGTGTGCAGGTCAGGTGTAACTCCTACAGACCAGAAGCAGCCAGGGACCAGATCCAGAGTGGAGCCCACAGTCCACCCAAGTACAGGTGAGCACACACACACACACACACACACACACACACGCACACACACGCACACACGCACCACACACACACACACACACACACACACACGCACACACACGCACACACGCACACACACACACACACGCACACACACGCACACACGCACACACACACACACACACACACACACGCATACGTGTGTTGTTGCTTAATGTAAATCCCCCGGTAAACGGTTAACGATGAAAGACTCACATATTTTGATGTCTTAACTCATTGAGTGCCAGAATTATGTCTGTCTATGTGGTCCCAGTGCCAGAGATTTTTCAATTTATCTTAGATTGTCAAGTAGTCACAGAATGTTTATCTCCAGTATAATCCATCCCCTGATGGGTGCTAATCACTGAGGGTTGCACTGTGTGGTTTCACAAATGTCAACAAGGTCATCGCGACTTTTTTGACATTAACACATTTACCGCCGGGCCCGTAGTTCTACGGGCCGTTAAATCCAACGGTTAAGCGCCAATCCCGTAGCCTACGGGCTGTGGTGCTTTTTCCTTTTTTTCGAAATTTTTTTTTTTTTTAATTTTCTAGGGGGACCATTTTCAGTGTAACACCACCCGATCGGACCGGAAGTGCGATCACGTTTTTTGTTTCCCGTCTGTCTCCATTCTAAGTCGTACACATAAACCCCTGTAAAAGCTGTACAGGACATGTAGTTTTTCATCCTCGCATTTCCCATGTTAACTTAAACGATCAGAACTCAAACATGGCGGCTCCGTTTGACACGCGGTCTCGACGAGTAGACACCAGGACATGTGCCCGTTGTTTACAAACATTGGATCGGGCAATCTAAAGGATTTTAACGGGGCCTATGGCGACCTGAAAAAAACAAAAAACAACAATAAAACCTTGGCACTGGTGAGTACATTATGAGATTAGCCCTTGGCGGTGGATGTGTTAATTGTCTGATGTTGAAAACAGCCTGTCTGATAGCATGTCTGATAGCATGTCTGATAGCATGTCTGATAGCATGTCGAATAGCCTGTCTGATAGCATGTCTGATAGCCTGTCTGATAGCATGTCTGATAGCATGTCTGATAGCATGTCTGATAGCATGTCTGATAGCATGTCGAATAGCCTGTCTGATAGCATGTCTGATAGCATGTCTGATAGCATGTCTGATAGCATGTCTGATAGCATGTCGAATAGCCTGTCTGATAGCATGTCTGATAGCATGTCTGATAGCATATCTGGGCCAAAAATAAATAGTAAAAAAAAAGTGCTTAGGAGCCGAGATCCAGCCTTTTTCTGTTTCAGATAATGATTCTTGGGCTCTGATTTTTTTTTTCAAATTTTTGCGGTAAAACACGTGAAACACGTCAATGGCACTCAATGAGTTAACACATTGACTGCCATGGACGTAATATTACGTCATCATGGTGGTGTTTTCAGTGATTACACTAGAGGGCGCTCTTGCCAACCTATGAATGATGCCCTGACTTCCAGAGAAGAATACACCCGGAAATGACGTCATCTAAAATATGTTCACGTCCGCTACAACGTTATCAGATTTATAAAAACACTTTTATCTCCATAACTACAGAACAGACGAGCTCTGTTACAATGTTGTTTTTCTGGTGGAAAGAAGAGAGATATGGTTTGTTTACATCTGCGTTGATGTTGTTTTTGTTCAGTGGATCAAAAAGACTCACAATAAGGTCAAAGCGCTGGCAGTGGCGGATGAATTAATTAATTAATACCTGCCAGTGTTGGTGTTAATATTAGGGTTGATACCGCATTCTGTACTTTTAGTCACACTGACCGATTAATATCGGTACTACCAAGTGCCGGTTCAATTAAAAACAAACGGTACTCTTTCGGTACTCTTGAACGCATCTTGAAAGAAAGCGAGCGAGCGGACACTGGTCAACGAGGCAACCTGAACGCACCATCACACTTCATCACACTTCAACCTGAACGCACCATCACACTTCATCACACTTCAACCTGAACGCACCATCACACTTCATCACACTTGAACCTGAACGCACCATCATCACACTTCATCACACTTCAACCTGAACGCACCATCACACTTCATCACACTTCAACCTGAACGCACCATCACACTTCATCACACTTCAACCTGAACGCACCATCACACTTCATCACACTTCAACCTGAACGCACCATCACACTTCATCACACTTCAACCTGAACGCACCATCACACTTCATCACACTTCAACCTGAACGCACCATCACACTTCATCACACTTCAACCTGAACGCACCATCACACTTCATCACACTTCAACCTGAACGCACCATCACACTTCAACACACTTCAACCTGAACGCACCATCACACTTCAACACACTTCACTGATAGGGAAAGAGAACAAACATGCATGGCTGGCCGAAAGCGATCTGAAGTGTAGTTTACACTTTACCCAGATAGACTGGGCTGGGCAACGAGGGCAGCTGCCCCGCCCTGTTGAGCCCCTCGCCCCGCCCTGTCGAGCCCCTCGCCCCGCCCAATTGAGCCCCTCGCCCCGCCCTGTCGAGCCCCTCGCCCTGCCCAATTGAGCCCCTCGCCCCGCCCTGTTGAGCCCCTCGCCCCACCCTGTTGAGCCCCTCGACCGCGATGACTTTTAGTTTTTTTTCTGGCGGAAGGTCAGTGAAACCCTCCTCCATTACCATCAGAGGATCCATCATAGTAAACATAGATATTCTGTGACGACTTGAAAAGGTAAGAAAATCAAAAAATCTCTGGCACTGGCTGATTCATTTATGTATTTATTATGGCAGTGAAAGAGTTAACTAAAGATGACTTGGGGGGGGGGGGGGGGATGGACAATTCACACCCTCAACACCTCAGTAGGAAACACACACACACACACACACACACACACACACACACACACACACACACACACACACACACACACACACACCAAAACTAGTTCTGTCTCCTAGTATCTGAGAGAGATTTAACTATATTAAAGGTCCAGCCCTGTTGCCTCATGCTGTGTGTTAGTCTATAATCCATGGAGGAGGACGTGAGCTTTTGGTTTCACTCCTTTGAACGTTATTTGAGTCGTTAACTTTGTTTGCTGTTAATCGCAATTTTGAAATGACTCAATGTGTGCAGGACGACATGTTGGCATCTGTCTGCTGTAATGCTGTCTAACACACTGTTCTTCTTTCTATCTGCTGTAATGCTGTCTAACACACTGTTCTTCTTTCTATCTGCTGTAATGCTGTCTAACATACTGTTCTTCTTTCTGTCTGCTGTAATGCTGTCTAACATACTGTTCTTCTTTCTGTCTGCTGTAATGCTGTCTAACATACTGTTCTTCTTTCTGTCTGCTGTAATGCTGTCTAACATACTGTTCTTCTTTCTATCTGCTGTAATGCTGTCTAACATACTGTTCTTCTTTCTATCTGCTGTAATGCTGTCTAACACACTGTTCTTCTTTCTATCTGCTGTAATGCTGTCTAACATACTGTTCTTCTTTCTGTCTGCTGTAATGTCTAACATACTGTTCTTCTTTCTGTCTGTTGTAATGCTGTCTAACACACTGTTCTTCTTTCTATCTGCTGTAATGCTGTCTAACATACTGTTCTTCTTTCTGTCTGCTGTAATGCTGTCTAACATACTGTTCTTCTTTCTGTCTGCTGTAATGCTGTCTAACATACTGTTCTTCTTTCTGTCTGCTGTAATGCTGTCTAACATACTGTTCTTCTTTCTCTCTGCTGTAATGCTGTCTAACATACTGTTCTTCTTTCTGTCTGCTGTAATGCTGTCTAACATACTGTTCTTCTTTCTGTCTGCTGTAATGCTGTCTAACATACTGTTCTTCTTTCTGTCTGTTGTAATGCTGTCTAACATACTGTTCTTCTTTCTATCTGCTGTAATGCTGTCTAACATACTGTTCTTCTTTCTGTCTGCTGTAATGCTGTCTAACATACTGTTCTTCTTTCTATCTGCTGTAATGCTGTCTAACATACTGTTCTTCTTTCTCTCTGCTGTAATGCTGTCTAACATACTGTTCTTCTTTCTGTCTGCTGTAATGCTGTCTAACACACTGTTCTTCTTTCTATCTGCTGTAATGCTGTCTAACATACTGTTCTTCTTTCTGTCTGCTGTAATGCTGTCTAACATACTGTTCTTCTTTCTATCTGCTGTAATGCTGTCTAACATACTGTTCTTCTTTCTGTCTGCTGTAATGCTGTCTAACATACTGTTCTTCTTTCTATCTGCTGTAATGCTGTCTAACATACTGTTCTTCTTTCTGTCTGCTGTAATGCTGTCTAACATACTGTTCTTCTTTCTCTCTGCTGTAATGCTGTCTAACATACTGTTCTTCTTTCTGTCTGCTGTAATGCTGTCTAACATACTGTTCTTCTTTCTGTCTGCTGTAATGCTGTCTAACATACTGTTCTTCTTTCTATCTGCTGTAATGCTGTCTAACATACTGTTCTTCTTTCTGTCTGCTGTAATGCTGTCTAACATACTGTTCTTCTTTCTATCTGCTGTAATGCTGTCTAACATACTGTTCTTCTTTCTATCTGCTGTAATGCTGTCTAACATACTGTTCTTCTTTCTATCTGCTGTAATGCTGTCTAACATACTGTTCTTCTTTCTATCTGCTGTAATGCTGTCTAACATTCTGTTCTTCTTTCTGTCTGCTGTAATGCTGTCTAACATACTGTTCTTCTTTCTGTCTGCTGTAATGCTGTCTAACATACTGTTCTTCTTTCTATCTGCTGTAATGCTGTCTAACATACTGTTCTTCTTTCTGTCTGCTGTAATGCTGTCTAACATTCTGTTCTTCTTTCTGTCTGCTGTAATGCTGTCTAACATACTGTTCTTCTTTCTGTCTGCTGTAATGCTGTCTAACATTCTGTTCTTCTTTCTGTCTGCTGTAATGCTGTCTAACATACTGTTCTTCTTTCTGTCTGCTGTAATGCTGTCTAACATACTGTTCTTCTTTCTATCTGCTGTAATGCTGTCTAACATACTGTTCTTCTTTCTGTCTGCTGTAATGCTGTCTAACACACTGTTCTTCTTTCTGTCTGCTGTAATGCTGTCTAACATACTGTTCTTCTTTCTATCTGCTGTAATGCTGTCTAACATACTGTTCTTCTTTGATAATGAATCATGTGTATCTGCATTAGCCTGAACCTGTTGTGATCGTCTTTGTAATGAAAACCATACATTGATAGTAGTTGCATATTGTAGCCTATAACTTCATTCACCTTTATTTTTCTTGTATTACGGAGCATTAGCTATGTCTCAACAGACGTCGGCCCGTGTTGAACTGAACATGTTATTACATGTGTGTGTAAAATCCTACCAAACATTAAAAAGTACAGAAATAATAGGTACCGACTTTGCTACCGTATCGAGTTCCAGTTATCGAGTACCGTACTGTACCGTATCGGTTCAAAGGTCAACGTCCCTAATTAATAAATGATGCCTTGACTTCGACTCTCTTCAGTATTCATTGCAGAAATAAATGACGCACACACACACACACACACACACACACACACACACACACACACAACCACACCACACACACACACACACACACACACACACACACACACACCCCCACACACACACAGACGGACACCCATGACCAGTGACCCTCTTACTGTCGCCCCTCCAGAGTCGTCGGGGCGATGAGT
This sequence comes from Gymnoscopelus braueri, assembly GCF_963280865.1. NCBI lineage: Eukaryota > Metazoa > Chordata > Actinopteri > Myctophiformes > Myctophidae > Gymnoscopelus > Gymnoscopelus braueri. Next base: position 1,215,046 of record NC_137623.1, read on the forward strand.
AATTATGAAGAGTTCCGCAAAGCGTTCGACTGTCCCGCTTCCTCGCTTATGAACAGAGGAGACAAGTCCTGTCGGGTCTGTAGACCCCCCCCCCCCCTCCCCCCCCATGGACCCCCCATCCTGACCACACAGCTGTCAGGACCCCCATCCTGACCACACAGCTGTCAGGACCCCCATCCTGACCACACAGCTGTCAGGACCCCCATCCTGACCACACAGCTGTCAGGACCCCCTCCCATCCAGCGCCCAGCTCTGACAGCCCACTGCCATCATGGAGGGATAGAGTCTGTACTGTATTTAGTTTCCTTAACGCTGTGGGACTTTCCAGCTTTGCACCACACAGCTGCACAGCCTCTCGTCTGCAGTGACATGGAAAGTCCCATAGCGTTAAGGAGAACTCCTTCTAACGCTATGGACCAGAGCTATACTGTATTATGTTACGGTAACTGTGTGTTGTGTGTGTGTGTGTGTGTGTGTGTGTGTGTGTGTGTGTGTGTGTGTGTGGGGGGGGGGGGGGGTGGGGGGGGGTGCAATGACTTGTGAGTGAACAACATAACGTTGTTGTCAGGCAGACATCTCATATCTTATCTCCCGGCCTGTAAGGCTACTAGCCTTCAAAAACTGCCTTTGGTGATAAACCCGCCCCATATTTGCATACTGTGCCCTGATTGGTGCCCCACAACTTCGGAGGCGGGGAAATCCAATCACAACCGAATTTATGTTTAGCGGGGCCAGACCAGATAGGCAGAGGGCTTTGATTTGATTCTAGGAAAGTAACAGTTTTGGACATATGAGGTTCCTACCTATTTTTTATATTATGTTAATTGTGAGAAGAGCTGATAAATGAACGTTAGTCTTCATCACATGACTGTAATCATCTGTAATGTTAGTCTTCCTCACATGACTGTAATCATCTGTAACGTTAGTCTTCATCACATGACTGTAATCATCTGTAACGTTAGTCTTCCTCACATGACTGTAATCATCTGTAACGTTAGTCTTCCTCACATGACTGTAATCATCTGTAACGTTAGTCTTCATCACATGACTGTAATCATCTGTAACGTTAGTCTTCCTCACATGACTGTAATCATCTGTAACGTTGCCGTAAATGTGGAACACAAACGATGTGATAAACTGGAGATCTTCTCACCAGAAGAACATATAGTGTTGTAGCCTATAGCAGTTCTCAAAAGCTTTTTCATATCAAGGACCCACACATGTCAGGTGACAAGAAGGGTCGGTTGGCTCTCATGCATCGAAGGAGGCATGAGCTCGGCCCTGGGCTCCCTAGGCTGGTGGGGGGGAGTGTAGTGCCCAGGATCACTTAGAAAATTGGCACCGGGTGAAAAAAAGGGTTACAAAATCGAGGGATAAAAATTATAAACATTTAAAAAAAAGCACCCCCCTACATATCAAGGACCCCCACATTGATGTATTCCCATGGCCACAGATCCCCTCCCTGAAAGGATGTTGTACAATAGGGACATTTTTATGTTAGTTAAAATGTTTAAAAACTAAATTCTTATCTTTTATTCTTTTTCATGATTTATTGAATTGTTCTGGGATGCGTTGTGAGCTGGTAAGATTGTGTTATTGTCAAACAGCTGGTGTTTAAAGTCAGGTGACAGTGGGTTTAATTGAGTTAGATGCCATATTATCATATTCATATATTCATCTATAATATTGCTAAGGCGGGGGGGGGGGGGGGGGGCTTGGTGGTGGTGAAGCACCGGCCTAGTAGGGTTACAGTAACTGTGGACCTTACGTTGTTATAAAGCCTTTCTTATTATGATCATATTCTGTAGCACAGAAACTGGAGACATTATTACTGGAATATTGTTCTATGTAACGTTGTAATGTGAGGTAACTGTCAACATTACTGGTTAACTACGCATCGTTCAAATATGATTATTTTGGGGGTCCCCAGTTCAAATATGATTATTTTGGGGGTCCCAGTTGAAATATGATTATTTTGGGGGGGGTCTTGAGAACCGCTGTTAGACTACATTATGATCTATACAGCTTTGGCAGGGAGGACCCCCACCTTATAGACCAAGACACTGAAGGGTTCATATGTAACATTAAGGGCCCTGTCTACCTTACTCCTCATGTCTTACCTTACTCCTCATGTCTTACCTTACTCCTCATGTCTTACCTTACTCCTCATGTCTTACCTTACTCCTCATGTCTTACCTTACTCCTCATGTCTTACCTTACTCCTCATGTCAAAACGTTTTAGCCATTTTTTACTAAAAAAAAATCAAATAGCTGATCTAAGTCTGATGTAATTTACACATCCTACCTGGGTCGCGTTTTATTCCCCATTCTGAATTCCCATAGATGTGTTTAATATCGCGTCAAATAAGAACTGTGTTCCAAAAATAAACAAATGATCCCTGGCGGTTTGACTCTTATGGATATGAAGCATCAACTGACGGTGAGAAAACGATAATGTTACATTTTCTCCAGAAACAGACTGTATCAAATATGAGTGACTGACTATCATAAACGATACAGAACCTCCTCCCTGACAATATCGCAGAGACAGTTTGTTTATTTTTGGACCACAATTCTTATATGAGACGATTCTAAGATGACCCAATGTTATTCTCCATAGAGACATGACTTTACGACCCAGGGGATGAATGAGTGACGTCAGGACTTCTGTACTCTATAGTTTAGACATGGGGGTAAGAGACAAGATAGTGCCCTAAGTCTTTAAAAAAATAAATGTTGGTGAAACATATATCAGTGGGGTGACATACTTTCACTTGCTATATAACTCAATGTATTGTTTGTATTGTTGTTTTCTCAGAGTGGGTCCTTGACCTAAAGTACTTGTATGTCAACCACGTGAGGTTGAATAATGCTGTAACATATTGAAATAATGAATTGTATTGAGATAACTGTGGCAAAATGTCTATGTATGCGTGTATATATTTGTCAACTCATTAAAAAATATATATTGTAAAATAAATATAAAATATTTGAAAGGACAATACTGGACGAGTATGGTATGTTTATCTATAGTTTTACTTAACGTTAACTGTATGTTTATCTATAGTTTTACTTAACGTTAACTGTGTGTTTATCTATAGTTTTACTTAACGTTAACTGTATGTTTATCTATAGTTTTACTTAACGTTAACTGTATGTTTATCTATAGTTTTGTGTGTTTTGTCCATGCAGTACCAAAAGTAGAAAGTACTCATTATGCAGAATGTCCCATTACAAGTTTTCAAATAATATACAAATCTTTTGAAAATAGCAGATCTACAAGCTCTATAGATCTGCTATTTTCAAATGGCTGAAATATATATAGATATAAATATATACAAGTGTTTAATTTATTTTTGTAATAATAATCAAAATCTACAAAGTAACTAGTAACTAAAGTTTTCAAATACTTGTAATGGAGTAAAAGTACAATATTTTCCTCTGAGATGTGGTGAAGTAGAAGTACTCCAGTAGAAGTAATTTTCAGTTAAAATACTGAAAATTGGAAATACTTCAGTGAAGTAAGAAATACCTCAACATTGTACTTAAGTACAGTGCATGAGTACATGTACTTAATTACTGTTTACACGTATAGTAATACAAGTACACACGCACACACGCACACACACACACACACACACACACACACACACACACACACCACACACGCACGCACACACACACACACACACACACACACACGCGCACACACACACACACACGCACGCGCGCGCGCGCGCGCGCACACACACACACACACACACACCTTTTGTCAAAGCAGAACTTCTCATTCAAACTCATGACAACACATTCATTCATTATAATGTCTACAGTTCCCATGGCAACGTACACAGAGTCCTGCTGCGGCGCATAGGTGCACGTGTTCATTCATGGA
>NC_137623.1:1219140-1229140 GCF_963280865.1 Gymnoscopelus braueri
TATTTTTAAATGACAATAATTATAATATTAAAACACATTTTGACACTGTTGTAAATATAGTTTTAGTTTTTATTTGTTGAACAAAATAGGGACCCCAGGACTTAGTGGCTAAAATAATTGTATTGCTTTTATTGCATTGCTAAATAGTGTTATTATCAAACATATCTGTCAGACAGACTGTCTATACATGTATTTAATTCAGTTTGACCAGAAGCAGGGATAATAAAACATAAAACATAGAACATATTCCCACCGCTGATAACAATCAATAGCTAACTGTCAAAAAGCAGAGGCATGGAAACAGACCTCTAGTAGGATATGAAATACATCCGTACGTCACCGAGCAGCCTTGGGTCATTACTCGTTCGACATCAAACATACATCAATGGTCCATTTGGTTACATCTCCAGTTAATAATGGATAAATCAATACTGAGGATTTTAGTGTGCAGCGTGCACCAAGGTGCAGACAGACAGACAGACAGACAGGCAGACAGGTAGACAGACAGACAGGCAGGCAGACAGACAGACAGACAGACAGGCAGAGATATGAGGACTGTCAGTCCATTTGGTTACAATGTGGAGTTTGCCTTGCGTACTTGTTTGTAATGTGTAATTATTTGTACTCTGTACTTTGTAGCTCTTGTTTTATTGACTCTTGTTTATTCGATACACTTATTTGTTTTAGCTCTTGCTCATTTGATTTTCCTATTTTGTCTATTTTCATCTGTTTAAGAAAGTAGGAAGCTGATATATTTCACTTTTACCTTAGCGCTAGGTATACTCTTAGTTGCTTGTTTTAGAACAGAATGCACTTCAGACTTCTGGTGATTAGTAGTTTCGTTCCCTACCTATGTTGAATGCACTTATTGTAAGTCTCTTCAGATAAAAAGCGTCTGCTAAATGACTGTAATGTAATGTAATGTAATGTAATGTAATGTAATGTAATGTAACTTTCAGAGTTAAAAATGTATAAATTATACTGATTATCAAATTAGCACTGAATGACAGTGCTGTGTTTGTGTGCAGACTGTGTATGTCAGTGTCATCAGATGCATATAGCAGCCCATTCGCTCCACCGGAGCGGAAAGCTCTACTGAACGAGAATGTGAGCGATTCATTTGAACGGATCATTGTCCTGAACGTGAACCAAATGGTTCTTTTTTTTAACGTTTTTTTTTCCACCACTACCATGTTGGGTGTCAATGCCAACCCCCAACGTTGACGACCTTTGTGCGGTTCCTCATCCGATGCACACGGAGGCACCAACTGCTTCCTCACACCTGACAGCCAGGAAGGTCTTCCAGAGAGGAGGTTCACACTGAGTGTGAGAGGAGGTTGAGAGGAGGTCCTATCCCCCCCCTTCCTTCTTCTTCTAAAACTTCTAGTGATTAGTAGTTTTGTTCCCTACCTATGTTGAATGCACTTATTGTAAGTCTCTTTGGATAAAGCGTCTGCTAAATGACTGTGATGTAATGTGACTTTCGGAGTTAAAAATGTATAAATTCATACTGAGGATTCGTTCAGAGAAGCCAATCGTAGGGGTTTGGGTTATTTAAAAGTGTTAGTTTTCATTGTTATTTGTATATAGAGGGTTTGCTATTGGCACAAGGGAAGAACTCAGCTGAAAGTGACATTACGGTGGCTTCACCAGGCGGTCTGAGGTGTGAACACCTGGCCTGCTCGGGGGAGAGCGCTCAGTCTAACATCCGTATGGTATCAAGGTGCCTTATTTTATTATTGTATTTTTTGGATTGAATATTTAGGAAATATCGTGGAAGGGGAACCTTCTGAGAGCTTCCTGAGTAAAGATAATATAGACTTCAAATGGAGAGAGGAGAGGCAGAGCTGCTGGTGTCCTGGTTACTGTATGTCTACTGTCATCCTCTACATCTGTAAAAACTAATCTGATATAGCCGTCGCAGAAAGTCCTCCCCCCACACACACACACACACACACATACACACATACACACATACACACATACACACACACACGCACACGCACACACTGTCCCCCCCCCCCCCCCGGCCTGGTCTGGTCTATATGCCATGTCATCCAAATGACATTTAGACATTATGAGCTCTGTTGACCTGAGAGCTCCCCGGAGCCGGAAGAGATGATGATGATGATGATGATGATGATGATGATGATGATGATGATGATGATGCAGAGAGAAAACCGTTCATAAGAACTAGTTTGCCGTGAACGTGAGCGAACCCGTTCACTTCCTCAAACTGTTACGTCCACGATTGTATTCATGCCCCCCTATTGTAGTTATTTATAACTTCTACACATTCATATATTACAAAGAAGATGCTGCACTAACATGGTGAATGACAGTGCTGTGTTTGTGTGCAGACTGTCAGTGTCATCAGATGCATATAGCAGCCCATTCGCTCCACCGGGAGCGGAAGCGTTACTGAACGAGAACGTGAGCGATTCATGTGAACGGATCATTGTCGTGAACGCTAACAAAATTGTTCGTTTTTTGAACGTTTTTTTTCCACCACTACCATGTTGGGCGTCACTGCCAACCCCCAACGTAGACGACCTTTGTGCGGTTCCTCATCCGATGCACACGGAGGCACCAACTGCTTCCTCACACCTGACAGCCAGGAAGGTCTTCCAGAGAGGAGGTTCACACTGAGTGTGAGAGGAGGTTGAGAGGAGGTCCTATCCCTCCCCCCCACCCCCCCCCAAGTCCCCCTGGAGGAGGCCCTCCCCTTTGAGGAGGTGGTCCTGCCCCCCCCCCCCCCCCCCTTAGAGGAGGAGGAGGAGGAGGAGGAGGATGATCTGCTGCACCCAGCCTCTCACCACAGCCGAGGATAGATGGTAAATAAATAATGAGAGCACGATGAGAAATAGAAATGAAAAAGGACATCGTCTTTATTAATGGATGGGCTCCACCAAAACAGATGGCTGGAGGGGAGGGGGGGGGGGGTTGTGTGTTAGTGTGGGGGAGAGGGGGGGGCGAGGGGTGGTGTGTGTGTGTGTGTGTGTGTGTGTGTGTGTGTGTGTGTGTGTGTGTGTGTGTGTGTGTGTGTGTGTGTGTGCGTGTGTGTGCGTGTGTGTGGGGGGGGGGGGCTTTGTTCGCGTAGTGACTCATGTCACATAGGAGGACAAACGAATGAAATATACTCCAGCATTAATATGTAAACCAACATGTGTGTAAAAGTCTACATGAACAGGTTGACATGTACCTGAACACCTACAGCTCTCTGTAGTCACATGGCTTTAGCAACATTATCACTACCGAGAGGATTCTTTATGACCTACTGATGGATTCTAGCCTATAGGAGCCAGATAAAAACAATCAAATAACAAAATGACTCTAATTGGGGGGGCACGGTGGCACAATCGGTAGCGCTGTCACCTCACAGCTAGAAGGTACTGGGTTCGATTCCCACGGGGACGCTGTGGACGCTGGGGGTGTGTCCTCTCTTCCGCGTCGTGAGCAGGGACATTTTAAATTGCGTTATGATGCAAGGAATCCAGGGGGGAAAAGATTGCTGATGGTAAGACATACGGTTCCAAAGTTATAAAGTTATAGGCCAAGAAGTGAATCATCCTGATTTTTTTTTTTTTTTTTATTAGATTACATTTAGTTTTGGCCCCTAGGCTAGAATCCATCAGTAGGTCCTAAAGAATCCTCTTTTATCAGCTTTATGAAGCCACTGGATTACTGACAGTCTGGACATTATGGGGTGTTGTTCTCTTTCTGTGTGTGTGTGTGTGTGTGTGTGTGTGTGTGTGTGTGTGTGTGTGTGTGTGTGTGTGTGTGTGTGTGTGTGTGTGTGTGTGTGTGTGTGTGTGTGTGTGTGTGTGTGTGTGTGTGTGTGTGTGTGTGTGTGTGTGCGCGTGCGTGCCCATGTGACCCCAGGAGGACAGGACGGTCTCCTCTCCCTTCAAAGGTGCAGAAAATAGCCTGACATGGAAGACACCATTGCTCTTTCTCTATTTCTTTCTCTCTCTCTCTCTCTCTCTCTCTCTCTCTCTCTCTCTCTCTCTCTCTCTCATGATTTCTATAAATCATTTAGTGAGTGTAATTAGTACGTCTGTTATCAGTCCTTCTTATTCTCTCCCCTCCTTCATTCTCTCTCTCCTGTCCTCCCTCCCTCCCTCCTTCATTCTCTCTCCTGTCCTCCCTCCCTCCCTCCTTCATTCTCTCTCCTTCCCTCCCTCCCTCTCTCCCTCCCCTGGGGCAGATTAACCCTTTCCTCCCCCTGTCCTCTCTCTCCTCTCTCCAGAGGACCGGTAATTGGGATTAGAGGCTAATTAATGCTGAATTGAATAATGGATAATGTGCATGGCCCTGGTACTGTACTGTACTGTACTGTACTGTACTGTACTGTACTGTACTGTACTGTACTGTACTGTATAGCACACATTCATCTGGGGATGTTTTAATAATCTATGTATCCATGTATTTCTGCAGGTTAGGCATTCTGCATGCATGTTCTTTTCTCTCACATTCATACATTTACACACTCTGCAGCTGAAGTGTTAATTTAACCACAATATGTCCTTGTTTTAAAATGTTGTTATAACTTTGTCGGAGTGGTGGAAAAAAGTGCTAACATCTGTTTACTTGAAACTAAAAGTATCAATACTGCAATGTAGAAATACTCTGTTACGAGTAAAAGTCTGGAATTCTAAATTGACTTGAGTGATTTTCAGTGATCCCCCCCCCCTAAAACATAATCATCAGGTACTATGGTTATACTAGGAGGAAGATTTTTTTCAAAAAAATGTACAGAAATTGTTAAAATTATGTTTTATGTGGACACGCCTCCAGTTCATTAACTATACCTGGTTCTCACCTTAGCACCTCCTCCACCACCTTAGCACCACCCACCTGTCCTAGTCCCTCCTCCTCCTCCTCCTCCTCATGCCCACACCTGTTGTGTTATGATAATGAGGGGGAGGGTATAATTTTACTGTGTCATTAAAGTGCTGTATTTCAATTGGCACGTTTGACCCTCAAGGTTTCAGCCTCCAGGTAGACACTCAAAATAGTCAGAGAAGACATAAAACACCATAAAAACACCACCAGGGGGTTTAATGAAGTTCTATCAACCTCATAGACACATGAAAAACAGAAAAAGCGCAAAACCATGGCACCACCTCTTTAAGTAAAAGTAGCAATACCACCTTATAAAAAATACTTTGTTACAGGCATGTGTTCAAAATGTTACTTGAGTAAAAGTACAAAAGTATTGGCATCAAAATATAATTAAAGTACCAAAAGTAAAAGTACTAACAAGCTCACAATGCGTCGCGATGGGACCGGTTGTCAGCTTGTAGATCGGCTATTTTCAAATAGCCTCTGTATATAATAGGGCTAAAGTGGTTTGTGTATGTTTTATAATATAATAATTTATATCTGCAAAGTAACTAGTAACTAAAGATTTCAAATAATTGTAATGGAGTAAAAAGTACAATATTTGCCTCTGAGATGTAGTGGAGTAGAAGTAAAAAATACTGATAATTGGAAATACTCCAGCGAAGTAAAACAAATACCTCAAAATTGTACTTATAAGTATAGTACTTGAGTAAATGTATTTACTCTACACCACTGGACCCTGCATTGTAAAGGCGGGGCAGCTGTTGCACACACAGAGAGAGGAGAGAGAGGAGGAGGAGGAGGGAGCAGATCAACCTGCTCTGGTTGGATTGAATAGCCGGCAACAACGATCGTTTCTCCTCCGTGTTCAGAACCACGGACAGCTCCTCCGCTTTGTAGTTCAGAACCACGGACACGGACAGCTCTTCCGCGTTGTAGTTCAGAACCACGGACAGCTCCTCCGTTTTGTAGTTCAGAACCACGGACAGCTCCGTTTTGTAGTTCAGAACCACGGACAGCTCCGTTTTGTAGTTCAGAACCACGGACAGCTCCGTTTTGTAGTTCAGAACCACGGACAGCTCCGCGGAGCTTAATTTTCCTCATCAGCACCATGGACAGCTCCGCTGTTTGAACTGAAACCGCCGAGGGATTTAAAACCTGGAGGACTCTCTCCTACAGGACTGTAAGGACTACTGTAGGACTACTGCAGGAGATCTACATCTATATGAAGACACTCCAGCGACCTGATGCTGTAGGAGGACATGGAGACATCGTGACATTATGAGGAGACATCATCATCATCATCATCATCATCATCATCATAAAGGATGTAATGATTCACATTATAATAAGAACTGCCGGTGTTGATGCTGTTGATTCAGCCTGGAGAGAGAGAGAGAGAGAGAGAGAGAGAGACAGAGAGAGAGAGAGAGAGTCACACCCACCGTCCTCTGTCTGTCTGGAGGTATTTATGGAGCTTATAGTCCTACTGTAACACTATGTAGGATACTGTTACTGTAATGTAATGTAATGTAGGATACTGATGTGTTACTGTAACAGTGTGAGAGCCGCTCTACCTGGATTATAAACAGATTACAGGCTGCGTGCCGTAGGAGGAGCTTTATATGTAAAAAAACTGCATATATTATTAATATGATTATGATTATTATTCCAGGGTGTGTAACTGTTAGAGTTTAGAGCTCTGTGCTTTCTAAGAGCTCTGAGGGACGCACCGCCGGGCTCTGTATTCTATCTATAGATCTAAATAGATCAGATCAGATCTGATCTGTACGTTGATGCGCAGCTGATCCTCTCCTCTCCGGATGAGTGACGCGTGTGAGCGCCGCCGCGGGGGAGCGCCGGGAGGAGGCGGCCCCGCCCGGCTGTGAGAGAGACCCCCAGACTGACCACCTGCCCCCCCGCCGGGGAGAGAGAGAGAGAGGGAGAGAGAGAGAGAGAGAGAGAGAGAGGTCAGCTGCTCCCCGATGCGGCCAGCTGCGCCTCCTGCATGGTCTGCGTTCCGTTCCGCTTCTCCTCCGGTGGTGGTGGAGCTCGGTGGGAGACGCTCGCCGTCGTCGAGCGGCGGCGGACGACCGGGCGGCAGCAGCCGCCGCCGCAGCGCGTCGCCACTAGGAGGCGGAGGAGCAGGAGCAGCAGGAGCAGGAGCGACGGCAGGAGCAGGAGCGGGGCGATGCTGCGCCAGGTGTTGCACACCAGCCTGCGCGGCTCCTTCCGCTCGCTGGGCCGCTTCGTGGCCGGGCACCCCGTGTTCTTCGCCTCGGGGCCCGTGCTCCTCTCCATCCTGCTGGGCGCCTCCTTCAGCCGCTACCGCGTGGAGGAGGACGTGGAGAGCCTGATGGCCCCCAAGCACAGCCTGGCCAAGATAGAGGGCAACCTGGTGGACAGCCTGTTCCCCGTCAACCGCTCCAAACACGCCCTCTACTCCGACCTGCAGACGCCCGGGAGGTACGGGAGGGTCATCATCACCGCCAGGAAGGGCAGCGTGCTGGACCCCCAACACCAGGACACTATACTGAAGGTACACACTATACTAACACACACATGTACCCCCAACACCAGGACACTATACTGAAGGTACACACTATACTAACACACACATGTACCCCCAGCACCAGGACACTATACTGAAGGTACACACTATACTAACACACACATGTACCCCCAACACCAGGACACTATACTGAAGGTACACACTATACTAACACACACATGTACCCCCAGCACCAGGACACTATACTGAAGGTACACACTATACTAACACACACATGTACCCCCAACACCAGGACACTATACTGAAGGTACACACTATACTAACACACACATGTACCCCCAGCACCAGGACACTATACTGAAGGTACACACTATACTAACACACACATGTACCCCCAACACCAGGACACTATACTGAAGGTACACACTCTACTAACACACACATGTACCCCCAACACCAGGACACTATACTGAAGGTACACACTATACTAACACACACATGTACCCCCAACACCAGGACACTATACTGAAGGTACACACTATACTAACACACACATGTACCCCCAGCACCAGGACACTATACTGAAGGTACACACTATACTAACACACACATGTACCCCCAACACCAGGACACTATACTGAAGGTACACACTCTACTAACACACACATGTACCCCCAACACCAGGACACTATACTGAAGGTACACACTATACTAACACACACATGTACCCCCAGCACCAGGACACTATACTGAAGGTACACACTATACTAACACACACATGTACCCCCAACACCAGGACACTATACTGAAGGTACACACTATACTAACACACACATGTACCCCCAACACCAGGACACTATACTGAAGGTACACACTATACTAACACACACATGTACCCCCAACACCAGGACACTATACTGAAGGTACACACTATACTAACACACACATATACCCCCAGCACCAGGACACTATACTGAAGGTACACACTATACTAATACACACATGTACCCCCAACACCAGGACACTATACTGAAGGTACACACTATACTAACACACACATGTACCCCCAACACCAGGACACTATACTGAAGGTACACACTATACTAACACACACATGTACCCCCAGCACCAGGACACTATACTGAAGGTACACACTATACTAACACACACATGTACCCCCAGCACCAGGACACTATACTGAAGGTACACACTATACTAACACACACATGTACCCCCAACACCAGGACACTATACTGAAGGTACACACTATACTAACACACACATATACCCCCAGCACCAGGACACTATACTGAAGGTACACACTATATACTACACTCTGCTGGACCCCCAACACCAGGACACTATACTGAAGGTACACACTATACTAACACACTGTGTGTGTGTGTGTGTGTGTGTGTGTGTGTGTGTGTGTGTGTGTGTGTGTGTGTGTGTGTGTGTGTGTGTGTGTGTGTGTGTGTGTGTGTGTGTGTGTGTGTGTGTGTGTGTGTGTACCTTCAGTATAGTGTGCAGGACTCACATTTCTTACTTAAGTGAAAGTATCGATATCACAATCAAAGAGTGGAAATACTCTGTTACAACAAGTAAAAGTCTGGTATTCAACATTTACTTGAGTAAAAGTACAAAAGTAATTGGCATCAACATACTTGAATTACCAACAGTAAAAGTAGGCTACTCATTATGCAGAATGTCCCATTTCAAGCTTTTAAAATGTATTAATATCCTTCTGTGTGTGTGTGTGTGTGTGTGTGTGTGTGTGTGTGTGTGTGTGTGTGTGTGTGTGTGTGTGTGTGTGTGTGTGTGTGTGTGTGTGTGCGTGTGTGCACGTGTGTGCGTGTGTGTGTGCGTGTGTGCGTGCAATGAGCGTGCATTCACACGTGTGTGTGTGTGTGTGTGTGTGTGTGTGTGTGTGTAATGTTTGTTGGTCACAGGGCTGTGTTGTGTTCTGCTCTACAAACCCACATAATTTCAGTCCATTGAGAACTGCCACAGTTAGACTGTGAGCTCTGTTCATTTTGACAGCTCATTGTGATGTAGTTTTGTTGTAGTCACAGTCGTTTTATTCAAAAGTCAGTGTTTTGAATAACATTTCATTTAGTTTCATAGTTATTTTCAGGCATATTTTGGTCTCCTGAAAAGTTTTATTCGACTAGATATCATAAGATTTTAGTCGACTAAATCTACAGTTGATTTTGTCCACACAAATGTAGGTGGGCCTTGATGGTTGATTTTACACTTGGGTTGCATGCTGAAAATAGCAGATCTACAAGCTCACAACGCGTTGTGAGCTTGTAGATCTGCTATTTTCAGAGTGCAACAATCGAGCGCAACCAAACATAAAATGACTTCTCTTTTAGTTCTACTGGATCTCTTCTCCACTAGTCTTAGTTCTACTGGATCTCTTCTCCACTAGTCCCTCTATAACATTTTAGTCTAGTTTGTATGTGTTGACGAAATTGTCAATATATTTAGTCTTAGTTTTGTTCATAATAGCTTATTTTTTATTTGTTTTCGTCAGTGAAAACGGTTAGTCAACGGACGTCTTTGGTGGTAGTTTTTAGTGGACAGAATGAACAGTGACTGTGAGTTGTAGTTTTTAGTGGACAGAATGAACAGTGACTGTGA
>NC_137623.1:1234140-1236640 GCF_963280865.1 Gymnoscopelus braueri
TGCTGGGTGAGTACTAACTCCACCTACCTGGGCATCCCCTTCATCATGCTGGGTGAGTACTAACTAACTCCACCTACCTGGGCATCCCCTTCATCATGCTGGGTGAGTACTAACTCCACCTACCTGGGCATCCCCTTCATCATACTGGGTAAGTACTAACTAACTCCTCCTACCTGGGCATCCCCTTCATCATACTGGGTAAGTACTAACTAACTCCACCTACCTGGGCATCCCCTTCATCATACTGGGTAAGTACTAACTAACTCCTCCTACCTGGGCATCCCCTTCATCATACTGGGTAAGTACTAACTAACTCCACCTACCTGGGCATCCCCTTCATCATGCTGGGTGAGTACTAACTAACTCCACCTACCTGGGCATCCCCTTCATCATGCTGGGTAAGTACTAACTAACTCCACCTACCTGGGCATCCCCTTCATCATGCTGGGTAAGTACTAACTAACTCCACCTACCTGGGCATCCCCTTCATCATGCTGGGTAAGTACTAACTAACTCCTCCTACCTGGGCATCCCCTTCATCATGCTGGGTAAGTACTAACTCCTCCTACCTGGGCATCCCCTTCATCATACTGGGTAAGTACTAACTCAAGGGGCCAGCTTCTGAGTTGTAAATTGAGTCTATATAGGAAGTGTCAGTTCATTTGAATAGCCTGTAGTTTCGCTGTTTTACCCCTTCTGGTGTCAGAAAGAATTACTCTCCATTCAAGCGGATGGGTTTTTGCCGAACTTTAGACTTGATTTTCTTACCTTAATAAACATTGTCATGAATATTATATATGCTTCCAGTCGCTAGTTTAAAGTTTTCTTTCAATCACAATGATATGTGTTTTGGTAAATTATGGTCCCATTTATTTGGGACCATTGTACATGGGTCATCCATTCTCAACATGACGATTTTGACGATTATGCAAAAATAATTAAATGATGACTATCACAATATAGAGCTATTTAACACTGTTACTGAACAAACACTCTATAGTAATGATTACTATTACAATAGCTATTTAACACTGTTACTGAACAAACACTCTATAGCAATGATTACTATCACAATATAGAGCTATTTAACACTGTTACTGAACAAACACTCTATAGTAATGATGACTATCACAATATAGAGCTATTTAACACTGTTACTGAACAAACACTCTGTGATTACTATCACAATATAGAGCAATTTAACACTGTTACTGAGCAAACACTCTATAGCAATGATGTTACTGAACAAACACTCTATAGCAATGATTACTATCACAATATACAGCTATTTAACACTGTTACTGAACAAACACTCAATAGTAATGATGACTATCATAATATAGAACTTTTAACAAAAAAAACGGTTTGTTTTGACCAAAACATATCACTTACCTTCCCTCCTACCTCTAAGATGTGTTAATTAGCAGAAATATAGCCCAACATAAAAGCGAAAGCTGTTCCCTGTTGGTTTAATTAATTCAACATTTCTATGTTTCCTCCTAGGGTTACATTTAATTTAGGTGAATGAGGAGGAGACATCTTATTTTGATACAATGTTTCGTACATTAAAAGGATTTGTGGCACAACATGAATGTGAGATTCATGTTGTTTGTAGATAGATAGATAGATAGATAGATAGATAGATAGATATTTATCATTTTTCACTATGATTTATATGCTCTTTGGAAATAAATGTCAACTAATGTAATTACTACGACTGACCATTACAAATCAGAGCAAATCATGGCAATTTTCTTTCTTTTTTTACATAGATGTTTATTTGCCTTTTTGCGGCAAATAAACCACAATCAAAACATACAACAACAAAAGATAAAAAGAAAGGAAAAAAAAATACTTAAAAAAAAAGAAATTAAGATTTGAAAAACAGGACGTGTACTTGAAATCAAAATACACAGAAGTATAGCACGACATTAGCATGGCATGTACATTTACACTAAAACATACACTTTCAGATAACCTATTACCGGGACCCAAGTAAAACGTCATACTTCATCTGGAGCTTAGCAGTAATCTTTTCCATAGTATACACTCTCAACAACCTCTCATGCCATTGACTCATTGTAGGTGCTAGTGGATAGGGTAATCATTGTAGGTGCTAGTGGATAGGGTAATCATTGTAGGTGCTAGTGGATAGGGTAATCATTGTAGGTGCTAGTGGATAGGGTAATCATTGTAGGTGCTAGTGGTTAGGGTATAGGGTATAGGTGCTAGTGGATAGGGTAATCATTTGTTTTGCTATCAGCAAAATAATATGCAAAATGTAAACTACCTGTTTATACGCAGTATTTTACTCCCATGTTTGACAAATTAGCAAACGATCAACCAAAAGGTTTTTGTAATAGTTTTTTATATGAGGATTATGAACTTAGTGCTGATGACGTTTCTCGCAACTTGGATTTATAACGTTTTGGGAAATGAATGGAGGAGCAGGTTTTGCTGCCCAGAAACATCAACCCAAACTCTGCTGACTGCACTTTAA
>NC_137623.1:1241640-1259140 GCF_963280865.1 Gymnoscopelus braueri
AAGTCGATGCATACAAGCTCCAGTGGGGCAGACGTTGTAATGCTTTGCAGTGGGGCCCTCGCCGCAGGCTCTGGGGTCTTGCTGAGAACACATCTGTGGCAGCACTTCACATGATTGCGCACATCCCTCTCCATATCATACCAGAAGAAGCGCTGACGGGCCAATGACAGGGTTCGAGGCAGACCCTGATGACCAGCCTGATCATGAACACCAGACAACGCCTCTGACTTCAGGGATTCAGGTACAACAAACTGGAACCTTTTATGTCTGGTCAGTGGGTCTTTCGTGACTCTGTAGAGGATGCCATTCAGGAGTGTCAGCTTCTCCCACTGCTTCAAGACCCCCAGGCTACGTTGGTCCTCTCTGCAGCGTTCACGTCTGGAAGGTCTGAGCTTCCTTTCAACGTAATAACTGACCCTCAAGATAACAGGATCCTGTTGCTGGTGGGACTGGAGGTCAGTGAGCGACATTGAAGGGAACATGTCATAACCTGGTGTGTTCAACGTGGCCAGATGGCCAGCCAGAGATGCCGCACGCTGCTGTGGAACAGTGTCCCACTCATCAGGGAGGGATAGAATAGATGAGACATCACCCTCTGACATCGAAGTGTGCACAGCAGCAGATGAAGACGAATTGCCCAGTGACTGAGGCTGACATGTAAATCGGAAGACATCCTGCACACACACGTCTTGCACATCACTGACCTGTCGTAGCAGCTGAGAGTATGGTTCAGACAACAGGCGCTGGCTCAGAGGCTTCACAAATGGATCCCTGCTGAGAGCATCGGCCACCACATTCAGCCTCCCAGGAATATGTTTGATGTCAAAGTTGTACGGGGCAAGCTTAGAGACCCAACGCTGCTCGCAGGCATCCAGTTTTGGCTTAGTTAAGATATATGTGAGGGGGTTGTTGTCTGTCCAGACAGTGAACGTATGACCCTTGAGCCAGTGACTGAACTTATCACATACAGCCCATTTCAGAGCCAAGAACTCCAATCTATGGGCGGGGTAGTTGGCTTGACTGCGACTGAGAGACTTGCTTGCGAAAGCAATCGGCCTTGCCTTTTCTTCACCCGCAGGCACTTGAGACAAGACAGCACCCACACCATCTAGGGAAGCATCAGTGGAGAGGATAAACGGCCTGTCAAAATCAGGATGTGCCAACACCACACTGTTGAGGAGGGCACTTTTTAGATCCTCAAATGCTTTCTCACAGGCAGGAGTCCAATCCTGGGGCGTTAGCTTACGGAAGGTCCCAGCTCTCCGGCGGCCACTGGCACCCTTAACCTTCCTCTTCTGACCTGACGTTAGAGAGTAGAGGGGCTTTGCAACAGAAGAGCAACCCGGTATGTAATGCTGGTAGAACAGGGCCATGCCCAGAAAAGATTTTACTTTCCGCTGAGATGGTGTACAGCCGTCGACATCCATGAGGTCCTCCTTCTTGAAGCCAGAGATGACGTCCACCTTCTCCTGGTCGACGGAGACACCACTGCTGTCCACCACGTGGCCCAGGAACTTCACTGATCTACGGAGAAAGTGACATTTCTTCTGTGACAGCTTCAGGTTATTAGCCCTGAGACGTGAGAAGACCACCTCAAGCCGTTTCAGGGATCCTTCCTCAGATGGGGCAAAGACCAATAAGTCATCCAGATAGCAGAGGAGGCTGGAAAAGTTCAGATCGCCAAAGATGCTGAGCATCATCCGCATAAAGGATGCCGGAGAGTTGCACAGGCCTTGAGGGAGCCTGTTGTACTCATACAGGCCTAAAGGTGTTGTAAAGGCTGTGTACCGCCTATCGGACTCATGGAGGGGAATGTTGTAAAATCCCGACGTCAGATCCATGGTGTTGAAGAAGGCGTTACCACCAAGGGCGGCTAGACAATCCCCCTGATGGGGCAGTGGGTGGGCATCCTTTACAGTCTTGGCGTTGAGCCAGCGGAAGTCTGTGCAGATCCTCAAGTCCCCTGATTTCTTCCAGACCATGACCAGTGGAGAGGCATATTCACTGATAGACTTGCTAATGATGCTTCTCTCCTCCATGTCGGACAGCACTTCCCTCAGTTTATGATAGTCGGCTGGAGGGACACGGCGGTAGGGCAGCCGGAAGGGGCGTTCATCAGTGAGGTGTATACGGTGGACAAAATCATCTGCTTTTCCACAATCCAACTTGCCCTTTGAGAAGACATCCTGATAGGTCAACACAAGCTCAGCCAGCTTCCTCTTCCATTCATCAGACACTTCACAGCCCTCCACATCGACATCAGCTAAGCCACAGCTTCTGAGCTGCTGCAAGGGGTCAGGAACGAGGTCTGAGCAGGACCCAGAGTCAGGGGGGGAAACAGTCTGTGGCTTGCATACACCTTGAGTAAGGGGCAGGTCCTCCATTGCAACACATGGGAAGACGTCGGCCAACTTGGCGTTTCGACGCAGCGTCACAGAGCTCTCAGTGGGGTTGAGGACCTTCATCGGGACCCAACGGTCACCCCACATGGGTGTTACGACTCGCCCCACCATGATGTTCTTAGGAGCTGATCGGGCAGAGGTGGGCTCGACAATAACAGTGCTCCCAGGAGACACAGGGGCATCACTTGGTAACTTGCCCCATACCAGATACTCCTGCCGGGGCAGTAGGGTGATTGCCTGCCTCAACCTCACAGTGCCTACTCTCTCTGGTAGTTCTGGTTCAGACCAGCGGTTAATGCAACTCAGCAGCTGGAGGAACTCCTCACACTCTGGGTCAGTGTTAGTGGAAGAGATGAGATCCCAATACTTCTCAGTAGACTTCATCCTCTTCACAATGGGCCTGATCACATTGCTCCCAATGATGAGTTCATCGCTCTGTCCAGGAACAAGGAATGTAGGGACCACAAATTTGAATCCATAAATGTCAATTTCCAAATCATAGATACACTTGGGCTGTGTTACAAGGCCACCGCAGCCAATAAAGACCACCCTCCCGGGCACAGGTTTAGGATGCAGAAGAACACCAGCAGACCTCAGCTTAGCCTCCGCTTCTACACTGAGTGTGCAAGACATGCTTCCTGAATCAAGCATCCCTCTCATGGTAGACTGGCCACTGACCAACACAGGAGAATAAAACAGCTCACTGGCTTCTCCCACTCTCTGCGATCCCACAAGGATTACGGTCTTGTCATCAGGAAGCTTGTTACAACAGTTAACATAGATAGACTGCAAATCTTCTTTAACGAGGGCAAACGTGGCACTGCCCATGCTACCCCTCTCACAACATGGGCGGGCTAGTTTAAATCAGCACCAGAGGCAGGAGGTGTTTGCATGGCTGGGGGCTGAGTAGCTTGCGTACATTCATGCCTCATGTGTCCAGGACCGTAGCAGTTGAGGCACAGCCTGTAGAGTCTGCAGTGTGCATGGGTTGAGTGTTCTCCAGAGCCACAAACTCTGCATGACGAAGGTTGAGAACCCTGCTGGGGTCGGCCAGGTTGGCGGGTGCGGCCCTGCTGAAAAGAGCGGCCAGACTGATGGGGAGGCCCTCGACCTGGGGCAAGAGAAGCAGTGCACAGGGACAGAACCTTGTCAAACATAGCAACCACCTGCTGAACACCAGGATCAGTTGCTTGAGGGCAGGCAGTAGCAGGCAATTGGGTGACAACAGGAGCAGGGGACTGGGGGGAAAAAGCAGGAGGCAGGTGTTGACCCATCACTGCAGAGGCGGGCTGAGATTGACCATAGACAGAGACAGGAACAGGAGAGACAGGGTCAAGGGCTAGATGGTGCGTCACTGGTGCTGGCTGAGGCTCAATAGGGTGAGAATAATGGGGGGAAACTGTCACAGGTCTCTGACTGTGAGCTGACAAGGTCAACACTTGTGGGGACTGGATGGCTGCCCTCCTCAGAGTCCTCATGTGAGCATCCAGGCGCTCCTGGACTTCAGCTGCAGTCCATTGTTCAGGTGCCTTCAGTTGAAATGACATGGCAAGACTGGGGTCTGGGCAGTGACTAATAAACATCAGCACCACTTCAGCACTGGGGTCCTCCACAGATTTACCCCGTCTACGGAGGCACTCATCTGCTGCATCAATGGACTTGTTAAGGCGAATCCAATAATCCATAGCACTCTCACCAGCCCTCGGAACACTGCTGTAGAAATCTCTCATGGGCAGATTGGAGTAGGTCAACTCACTGAAGTTGCTCTTCAGGATGTCAAACACAGCGGTGGGCATATCTGCTGCACCCAACCCAGGGCGGCTGCGGAGAGACACCTTCACCACATCCCTAGCCTTGCCAGTCAGTCTTGACATAATAAGCTCATACATCTCTACATGCGCTTTACAGTCCATCCTCCTCAGGAAACATCTCATCATGTCCTCCCATTCATGGACGGAAAACGTATCAGTCTGGTCACCCCTGAAGTATGGTGGAGCCTTAGTGTCGGACTGGACAACCACCCTCAACTGGGATGGATCAACATGACTGGTGGCCTGGCTGCTCGGGACCTCTGGCTGGGCGCTACTGCGCTGGTGCATGGTGTTAAAACTGGCTGTGATGTTTTCTCCAATCTGCTTTGCCAGATCAGCAATCATACTGCCAAATGCCTCCGCAGTGATAACTTGGGTGGGGGGATGGTTTTGGACGGGGGGAGGGTTAAAACCTGCAACCGATTTGGAGCCAGACTGGGCAATTGACACAGAGCTGGTAGCAGGGGCGGACTGGGCTATTGACATTGGGCTGGCAACAGGATTAGACTGGAAAACTGGCCTGGAACTGGAAATAGGGTTTGACTGGGTAATAGGTGTGGAGCTGGTAACAGGGACCAATGGTGAGTTAATCAGTGACTGGTCATTATAACCCTCAACCCCAAACGAGCCCACTGACCCACCCCTCCCATGATACATGGAGATCAACTGAGCCCTCCCCACCCCAGAAGTGATACCACGGCCAGCACTGTCACGACCAGCCATAGCAAAATCATCAACAGTGTCTCCCCCTGACATGACAATGAAATGAAATATTGAAAAATTGAAAATAAGCAAATAATGCACAAACACACTGTATCAAAAACACAACCAAAACTCAAGCAAAGTGCAGATGAATTGTTAGACCTCATAAACCCTCAGATAAACTCGAATAAACATGAGGAAATCACATCAAAACAATTATTGTGTACTTTTCACTTTTCCTTTTTTTTTTTTTTTTTTTTTTTTTTCCTCTGTGTTTTTTTCAATGTCAGCAACTGGCATAAAACCAAGATTTCGTATAAGCATCAATCAGTCCATGGAAGTAAGCAACAACAACAACAAAAACGAACTCCAGAATGAAGTCTGAACTCTATGAACCCCACAAAAACTGACCGTCAGAGTCGAGCCCACTCAAGGTCAAGTGCAGAGCTTCAAAGGGGCGGAGCAGACGGAGCGCAGTGCGGTGCGGAGGGGCCGCGGGGTGGACGAACGAGAGGAGCGGGGATCCAGCAGCTTTTCCCCGGGGACCAGACGAGCGCTGGTCGGCGATGCGACGGGTCGTCACGGCACCAATGTAACCGGTGTAGTCTTTATCTCTGCGTTGTGTAATGGACTAGACGGACCCAGTACTGTCTTTGGAGACAATCTCCATTTATTCTGACAAGAAATAACATACAACAAGTCTCCAGTTAGTTCGGTTTGTAGTGCAAGAACTCCTCTCTCGTTCCAACACGGAAATACACAAGCTCAATATGAAATTGATCATAAAATGCAACATACCTGACAAGAAATAACATACAACAAGTCTCCAGTTAGTTCGGTTTGTAGTGCAAGAACTCCTCTCTAAACAAAGCCAAACAAACACTGTATAAATCGTTTGCAAGTACAATTCCCATTTTGTTATACAGAGAAAACAACAAAAGACACCCACCTCGTTCCAACACGGAAATACACAAGAAAGAGGTGGAGGTGTGGCAGGGCATTTATACAGGGGACAGAAGGAGGAGACTTAAAGGAGCTGTGACCACTAATGCACTATGTATTCTTATACACATGAACTGTGGAGAATTAAGTCAGGTAGAAGCCCTTATTTGTATCACATTTTGTGTAATTATATATAACACTTATTAACACTGTTACATTTATTCACAATACAACACAGTCACAACAAAGTACTATAATATGTGTCTTTATTCACAATACAACCCAGTCACAACAAAGTACTATAATATGTGTCTTTATTCACAATACACCCCAGTCACAACCATGGGCGTAAATATGGCGTGAGGCTGGGGGGAGGGGGGGGGGGTTGTCAAAGAGGAATCTGTACTGGGTGCTCAAAAACATAAATACATAATGAGGCAAAGACAACAATTCAGAATTCCAAGTATGAGAGATTTTACTCGAGTAAAAGGAGCAAACATACACACATAATGCAATGGAACATCCAGAGGCCTGTTCCTCAAAAGGTGAATTAAAAAAGCCTGGCCTTAAGCCAAATCCAGGCTTGACAAAGTCGGGTCCGAAAAGCCTTGTTTATTCCGTTCCTCAGACGCCAAGCCAGGCTGAAAAGGAGCAACTTTGTCGAGCTAGGCTATGTCAAGACAAGCTGTGTCCAGCCAGGATAATGAAGCCAGGCTGAATGGGCGGCAATTCGCCGGCGACGTATTTCTATAAAAGACCATGAACTCGAGCGCAGATTCCTTGAACTTGACCAATCACGGAGTCCAAAACCAGAGCAGCGTTCTTCTCTGTGGCTGAATAGCAGCACTGCAGCAGCTCATGAAATCATACAAGGAAGTAAAATGTATTTAAGCAAGAAAGGAAACGCGACCGCGATAAATAGATCCAGGGAGAAAGCATGGCAAAGTATTGCAAGCACACACAGCGTGTGTGTGTGTGTGTGTGTGTGTGTGTGTGTGTGTGTGTGTGTGTGTGTGTGTGTGTGTGTGTGTGTGTGTGTGTGTGTGTGTTTGAGACGGACGGGCAACGGGACGAACGGGGACGGGGGGGGGGGGGGGGGGGACGGGACGGGGTGTACTGCGACGGGGGCCACAACGGGACGGGGGACGGGGGGGGGGTTGACCGCGACAGGGGGCCGTGACGGGATGAGCGGGGGGGACGGGACGGGACGAGACACGCAATAAATAACCCCACATTTGCAAGACCACTTTGGTAGAGGTTTGGGTTGTGTAGTTACCTTGCCATCATGATGTAACTCCAAAGGTGGACAAGAAATAAAAAATAATTTCTCCATTGACTAGAAATTGATAATTTAAAATATGCTTCTCATTGACTTACAAAGAGGCTCCTTTAAACCCTTAACTAATAATTTATATATATATATATATATATATATATATATATATATATATATATATAAATATAAATTATTAGTTACGGGTATATGTGTGTGTATGTATGTGTCAGACATTTTTTATAATATTAAAAAAAAAAAGTAATATATTATCAAACATCTAACAACAAGATGAACTATAGTGTTAACTATAACAGAGTGACAATTACATATCACATGAGTCATTGTGAAACAATTATGATTATGATTCATGGTCACACACTATTTCAGTAATTAATTTGATTATATCTTATTGTATTTATTTGAATGCAGGGTCATTAAAATGAGTCCATATACAAACACATGTTTTGAATTAACTGTGGAAAAACTTGAAGAACAAGGCACTAGATTAAGTAAGCTTGGCTGTTAGCCTGCTCCTGACCAGGCTAACTTCACAGCTAAATTGCCATGGTAACTAAACTAGGCTTGCTTCAATTCTCTTTTGAGGAATCGGATAAGGCTAAACTTAGCCAGGGTGAACTGGCTAAACTAATCTTCAAGATAATTCATCTTTTGAGGAACCGACTCAGCTCTAATCCTTGCTAAATTAAGCCAGGATAGGTGGAAAAGCCAGGCTTTAGCTCTAATTCACCTTTTGAGGAACAGGCCCCAGGTTTTCTCAGCTCATGTCATGGCTGACCCTCCTTTAAGTAGGCCTTCCACAACACACACCCACAGGATGGGGTGTATTACAATTTATTTCAAGGCATTGATCTAGCTTCAATGGATACTTTCATAGTCATGAGCTCTTTGTTCAACTTAGATTTGACACCTTCTTCATTAACACATGACACGAGAAGACCACGAGAACATAGGATCACAGAGAGTCTCAATACACATTGTTTGCATTAATTAGATTCACACAAATGCTCACGTCTCTCAATTCATCAAAACATTTAATGACAGACAGATGTATGTACAATACTATGCAAAAACATCATCAACGAGAAGTAATCAAGTAATGAAATATTTTTGAAAATATATGAAATGAAACATTTGAAACATGGAAACAACTATGATGATGATTGGGCGATGATGTAATCATTGTAACAGACAAGTCATTGGTGAAGTGGTTAGAATGCAACTCGCTCGCTTTAGCTCGCTCAGTGGTGCCTCTAGTGGCTCCAGTTGGCTTGAGACTGAGCGCCTCCGTCATGGTCACAAACTTAAAGGAGGAGTTCACCCAAAAAATTACTTATTTTCTATCAATTACACACCCCATGAAGCCTTGATTTCATGGATTTATTTTTGTTTTTGTGGCATTCCTAAGACAATAATTTGATGATAGTGTGTATTTCCGGTAGGAGACACAAATAATCTACTTTGTGTCTCCTACCGGATACATTAGCCGGTAGGAGACGGGAATCAAATTATTAGCTTAGGAATGCAACAAAAACAAAAAAGAATCCATGGATTCATGGCTTCATAGGGTGTGCAATTGATAGAAAATAAGTCATTTTTTGGGTGAACTCCTCCTTTAAGTTATACTATAAGTCATCTGTGTCTGTAGGTCAGTATGTCCTGATAACACTCTATGAATGGGCTCATAAATGGCGGGTAGGTCAGTATGTCGCCTACTTCGCCCATTCAACGGTCTGATAAAACGTGATAATGTCCCATTCAGTACATTGATAGCATCTGAATGGGCTGCACCGAGGAAGGTTTAAGTCTGATCCAAGTCAAATTTACTTGAATAATTTAGTTAATAAATATTTCAAACAATATGTGAGGGAAATGGGAAGTGTCTTTTGGCAGTGTGGAAAATAAATGTGCTGCCATCAGTCCAGCATTTTGCTACAGACAGACAGACAGACAGACAGACAGACAGACAGACAGACAGACAGACAGACAGACAGACAGACAGACAGACAGACAGACAGACAGACAGACAGACAGACAGACAGACAGACCCTTTTATGGACTGCTAGCATCCTACAAAGTCACGTGGTAAAAACAGATACTCGTGTACAGATACAACACAAAGTGAAGTGTCTCTGTCTCTCAGAGACACAGACAGACAGACAGACAGACAGACAGACAGACAGACATGGAAAGCGGTAGCTGCAGAGAGACAGTCTTCTGTCACAATGATTACATTTCAGTCAGATAACTCATGAATAGATTGAGAACATTTTATTCATCAGAATGTAAATACATGGTGTGAATATTGTGCTGACAGCAGACCAGCGTTACACAGTGTTCCAACCTTCACAGTGACTGAGTGAGAGAGAGAGAGAGAGACCTTCACAGTGACTGAGAGAGAGAGAGAGAGAGAGAGAGAGACCTTCACAGTGACTCTGACACGCAGCGAGACCAAGAACGCTTAAAGAGACCGTCAACAGGAAGTACCCCGACCCAATATGAGTAGGCAGTATAAACACTATTATGTACCACACAATAAACAAGGGAGTGCCCATACCCTAGGTGGGGTTGGTGAAAGGGCCTTTCTGTGTGTAGTTTTCATGTTCTCCCCGTGTCTCCTAGGGTAGGTACCCTCACAAAAACATGCAGTGATCCTGGTCTCTATACCATCCCCCCCTGGCCAGCCGGGGTGCCTGATGGAGGGGAAAGGAACTGGTTGGAATAACGTGTTCCTTCCACGTGTTACGTCCTACCGGGGAAACTCCTCCCTGTCAGGAGATAAGAAGCTACGTCCTACCAGGGAAACTCCCCCCTGTCAGGTGATAAGAAGCTACGTCCTACCAGGGAAACTCCCCCCTGTCAGGTGATAAGAAGCTACGTCCTACCGGGGAAACTCTCCCCTGTCAGGTGATAAGAAGCTACGTCCTACCGGGGAAACTCTCCCCTGTCAGGTGATAAGAAGCTACGTCCTACCAGGGAAACTCTCCCCTGTCAGGTGATAAGAAGCTACGTCCTACCGGGGACACTCCCCCCTGTCAGGTGATAAGAAGCTACGTCCTACCGGGGACACTACCCCCTGTCAGGTGATAAGAAGCTACGTCCTACCGGGGACACTCCCCCCTGTCAGGTGATAAGAAGCTACGTCCTACCAGGGAAACTCCCCCCTGTCAGGTGATAAGAAGCTACGTCCTAGATAAAGATAAGATAAAGAAACTTTATTGTCCATTAAATTGACATGAAATGGAAATTTGTCTTTGGCACACCAGCAGTCAGTTACAACAATAAAACATTACAAAAATACACAGGTGCATTAAAATACTATATAAAAATGCAATCACAATAACACAGCAACAGTGGTCATGAACAGTGGCGATTAGACTATCTAAACATTTTCTTATTTAAAATGTCCACAGCCGTTGGCACAAACGACGTTTTGTAACCCTTCTTTCTTGCTAGTTTTGCCCTAAGCCTCCTGCCTGATGGCAACAAGTCTTGTAGTTTCCCCTACCGGGGAAACTACAACCTGTCAGGTGATAAGAAGCTACGTCCTACCGGGGACACCCCCCCCTGTCAGGTGATAAGAAGCTACGTCCTACCAGGAAAACTCCCCCCTGTCAGGTGATAAGAAGCTACGTCCTACCGGGGAAACTCCCCCCTGTCATGTGATAAGAAGCTACGTCCTACCGGGGAAACTCCACCCTGTCAGGTGATAAGAAGCTACGTCCTACCAGGAAAACTCCCCCCTGTCAGGTGATAAGAAGCTACGTCCTACCGGGGACACTCCCCCCTGTCAGGTGATAAGAAGCTACGTCCTACCGGGAAAACTCCCCCCTGTCAGGTGATAAGAAGCTACGTCCTACCGGGGAAACTACAACCTGTCAGGTGATAAGAAGCTACGTCCTACCGGGAAAACTCCCCCCTGTCAGGTGATAAGAAGCTACGTCCTACCGGGGAAACTACAACCTGTCAGGTGATAAGAAGCTGCGTCCTACCGGGAAAACTCCCCCCTGTCAGGTGATAAGAAGCTACGTCCTACCGGGAAAACTCCCCCCTGTCAGGTGATAAGAAGCTACGTCCTACCGGGGACACTCCCCCCTGTCAGGTGATAAGAAGCTACGTTCTACCGGGGGAAACTCCCCCCTGTCAGGTGATAAGAAGCTACGTCCTACCGGGGAAACTCCCCCCTGTCAGGTGATAAGAAGTTACGTCCTACCGGGGAAACTCCTCCCTGTCAGGTGATAAGAAGTTACGTCCTACTGGGGAAACTCTCCCCTGTCAGGTGATAAGAAGCTACGTCCTACCGGGGAAACTCCTCCCTGTCAGGTGATAAGAAGCTACGTCCTACCGGGGACACTCCCCCCTGTCAGGTGATAAGAAGCTACGTCCTACCGGGGAAACTCCCCCCTGTCAGGTTGATAAGAAGCTACGTCCTACCGGGGAAACTCCTCCCTGTCAGGTGATAAGAAGCTACGTCCTACCGGGGAAACTCCTCCCTGTCAGGTGATAAGAAGCTACGTCCTACCGGGGAAACTCCCCCCTGTCAGGTGATAAGAAGTTACGTCCTACCGGGGAAACTCCTCCCTGTCAGGTGATAAGAAGTTACGTCCTACTGGGGAAACTCCCCCCTGTCAGGTGATAAGAAGCTACGTCCTACCGGGGAAACTCCTCCCTGTCAGGTGATAAGAAGTTACGTCCTACTGGGGAAACTCCCCCCTGTCAGGTGATAAGAAGCGGCCTGCTCACTCCTCATGCATTGAAGGAAGCATGAGCTCAGTTCTGGGCTCTCCCCAGGCTGGCTGAGGGAGAGTAGAGCCCAGGAGTACAAGCTTAGGCATTGGCACTGGGTGAAAAATGGGTTGCAACATTTTGGGATAAAGAAATAAATAAATTGGGTCAAAGTGAAGCTCAGAACACATTGTGAGCTTGTAGATTTGCTATTTTGACTATGGCCTGGGTTTTTTTGGGGGCCATAGTGCATCATTTGATTGTCGGTTATTGATTAAAGCCTAAAAACTTGTCAACTGAAATGTGTGAGAGAGAGAGAGAGAGAGAGAGAGAGAGAGAGAGAGAGAGAGAGAGAGAGAGAGAGAGAGAGAGAGAGAGAGAGAGAGAGAGAGAGAGAGAGAGAGAGAGAGAGAGAGAGAGAGAGAGACAGACAGATGGTCAGAGACAGTGTGTCTCTTGACCTTATTTAACTCGGTGTATTCAGCATCCTCTGTTACAGCGTCTGTTCATTCTGTCACAGTAAAGAGACCCAGGACCCATCCCTGTGTGTGTGTGTGTGTTTAAACTGAGGTGAAGAAAGGACGTCTCCTCAATGAAAGGCTGGGCCTCCTAAGATCTTTCCTACTGTACATTAAAGGAATAGTTCACCCCAAAACATATGTATTTTCTATCATTCACAAACGCCATACAGCCTTGAATTTATCTAGATTATTATTATAATTTTTTTGTCACATGAAAGTACAGTTCAAGGTCAACTAAATGGGATAAAACATAAAATAAAAAGCCAAAGGCTTGTTTCAATTGGGGTGTTTGTACTCAATTCATAGAGACATTGTTACAGAAAAATTGGCATTCCAGGGAAATTGAAAAAGGAGCGCTTGTTTTTACCACCCACCCAGGCAATTCTGTAGAACCAACACTAGAGGGCAATGCAAGCCACACGCATGCACATGCGTGTGTGTGTGTGTGTGTGCATGTGTGTGCACTCGTGTGCGCATGCGCACACATGCACACGCACACACGCACACATGTGTATCGTCGTGGATAGTAACCCATGAAAAGATCTATTCTACACCTAACGGTTTACAACTCGGACGGCGCTGATTCGACTAGCAGACCTTCGGCCGGTCGGCACTCGCGGCGCGCCTCCTCGGCCTCAAGCTCTGCTAAGTCGGCGCGCCTCTGTCATGGACAATAACTATTATCACATGTGTGTGTGAACGCATGTTCAGCGTTCCCCTAGCGTAGCTTCCTGGTTGCTATGTGGGGGGGGAACAACAAAAGCCAGGTCCGCCTCGCATCAAAGCCCACCTCGCGCCGCCTCGTATCAAAGCCCCGCCTCGCGCCGCCTCCTCCTCCTCCTCCTCGCGAGCCTCGCGTAAAAAACCCTGTCTCGAAAAGCCAAGCCGAAGCCCCGCGCCTAAAAGCGAGCGCTCCTTTTTCAATTTCCCTGGAATGCCAATTTCCCTGAGACATATACACTACTATGCAGAACATCATTTAAACATTTTAACAAGAAAAACGAAAACATAAAGTAGGTTTTGACTTTGACAGACAGGGGCCAGTTTTGAATAGCAGCCTCCTGTAGGTATTACTTTAGGGCAGTTTTGAAGGAGAGTAGGGTTTTACTCTCCTTAACTACTGTTGGGCATTCCACGTTTTATTGTGGCATAGCAGGAGAACGAATTCAACCCCTTGTTTGTGCCAAATCTGGGCTGTACGTGATTGGTGGAGCTGCCTCTGTTGTTGTGATTGTGAAGTACTAACTACTAGAACCTCAACATCCGTATGAAAGGGAAATGACAGTAACAGAAAACTCTAAGCCCTGAGGGACTCCATAAAGGTGTCTAAATGGTTAATATCTCTCGATCACCAAGTCTGATTCTGTTCTCCCTTTGCAGGGATTGCACACACACGCACACACACACACACACACACGAGCACACACAAACAAATGCGCACACATACACACACGCGCACGCGTGCACACGCAAACGCACGTGCACACATGCACACACGCACACACGCATGCCACACACAGACACAGACACACACACACAGACAGACAGACAGACAGACAGACAGACAGACAGACAGACAGACAGACAGACAGACAGACAGACAGACAGACAGACAGACAGACAGACAGACAGACAGACAGACAGACAGACAGACAGACAGACAGACAGACAGACACACACACACACACACACACACACACACACAGACAGACAGACAGACAGACAGACAGACAGACAGACAGACAGACAGACAGACAGACAGACAGACAGACACAGACAGACACAGACACAGACACAGACACAGACACACACAGACAGACAGACAGACAGACACAGACAGACACAGACACAGAGACACACACACAGACCCTCTGTGTCAGCCTCACACCCATGGAGGTGTGAAGTGATTTGGTGGTGGTTTGGTACGACCCCCCCCCCCCCTCCCACCCCCCATATGGGGGCCTATGTCACCGGTGACTCACGGTTGCCTCGGCAACCACAGAGGTGCAAACCATCTGCTGTATGATGCAGACTCTACTGTTACCTCCAACCTGTGGCTCCCAGATAATATATAGAAGATAAATAGGAAACCTCATATACAAGTGTGTTTTTTTTGTTGTATTGTTTATCATTTGTGGCCATATCTATCTTTTATAGCATCAGTTACTATAGCTCTGGCGTCATGTACTTACAGGAGACTCTTGTTGTCTCCGCCTGGCTGAAAGGCTGAAAGAGAGTATGTTTTACACCCTGTCCGTCCGTCCGTCCATCCGTGTGTGTGTGTGTGTGTGTGTGTGTGTGTGTGTGTGTGTGTGTGTGTGTGTGTGTGTCATTCAGAATCAGAATCAGAATCAGGTTTATTGTCACATCACAGATTTTACAAGGTAAAAAAGTGGGTGAAATTTGTTTTTGTACATTTTTCCCATCGCAATGTTAATTTCCATAGAAAGAAGAGGGGGGGGGGGGGAGAAGAAGAGGGGGGGGGGGCAAGTGGGAAGGAGATCAAAACAAGAGAACAACAGAACGCCAGACAAGTTATCTACATATTTACAAAGTACCTGAGATAATAAAAAACTAAGGTGCCTGAGCATAGCAGCAATCTATGTATACTGTGCATGTTATACTTATGGACGTTAAGGTGCTTAGAGAAAAAAAGAGCAAAAAAAAAAAAATACAAAAAAGTCAGTGCGTTATACATGGGATTAAGGTGCAAAAGGTCAGTGCGTGTCCACCTAGGGTGGACTGACCCTAGTATAATCCGCAAGTAGCTCCAAGAGGGAGTGCAACAAAAAGTCATTTGTACCTGGTGTAGTCCACAGGTATGTCCGAGGGGGAGCTAAGTCCAAGTCATTTGTCCCTGGTATAATCCACAGGTGTGTTCAGGAAGAGCCAGAAAAGTCTGCGACCAGCTGGACAGTACCTCCTGTTGTCAGGCTGCTGAACAAGGCTTATGCCTCATTCAGCATTCTGACAGCAGCCGGATTAAAACTGCACCAGAACCTGGTGGTGGAACTCTTGATACTGACGAGCTGACGATGATACTGACGAGATACTGCGGTAGAGCCCCTTGCCCGGTCGCGGCCACGATCAGTTCTTTGGTCTTGTCGACGTTAAGAGCGAGGTTGTTCTCCCGGCACCAGAGTGCCAGTGAGTTGATCTCCTCTCTATAGTCAGACTCGTCGTTGTTGACGATTCGGCCTATCACTGTCGTGTCGTCCGCGTACTTTATGATGGTGTTGGAGACATGTGTGGCTATGCAGTCATACGTGTACAGGGAGTAGAGGAGAGGGCTCAGCACGCATCCCTGGGGTGCTCCGGTGTTGAGGGTCAGGGGGTCGGATGTGATGCTGCCCATTCTCACCACCTGATGTCGGTTGGACAAGAAGTCCTGTATCCAGTCGCACATGCTTGGGTGTAGCCCTAGGTCTCTGAGCTTTTTGTCAAGTATTGCTGGGACAATGGTGTTGAATGCTGAGCTGTAGTCCACGAACAGCATACGTACATATTTGTCCTTCAGCAGCTTGTTGTCCATGTGCGAGAGGACGGTGTGGAGAGCCATGGCAATAGCGTCGTCGGTGGATCTGTTTTTGCGGTATGCATACTGCCACGGATCCAGCGAGGATGTCTGTGTACAGCTAATCTCCGGCACTGTTGGCTTGTTGCAGTGAAATATTTTTTCAAATCAGCCTCATGGTGGCGCTATAACAGGCCGATTCTTGTTTTTACCTATAACTGCACCGATCTGTGTAAAACTTTGTACTGTATGCGCACTCCCTAGACGTCAAGGAAAAACCTTTGCCCTGCATTTTTCACATCTGCCTTATATAGCGCCACCAGGAGGCCGACTTATGTAAAACAAATTTATGTTACTCCTACAAATGTGTACCGATGTACTCACGCAAATCGGTACACATCATCTCTTTAGTCAAGTGATCAAGACGGATCCGTCCTATCCGTCCGATTTTTCACTTTCCAGCCTGATTGGCGATTTCCGAACATTGCTGGCCCACAATAACCTACCTGACCTGGCGGAGACCTGTGCTGTTGGCTATTTTTGAACAGCCAACATATAAAAGGATGAAGTGGTTAAAATGATTGTGATGCGATGTTCACTACTTTTGCTGGCGACGCCCACTCATGACACGTGTCACATTGGGCTTAAAGGGATAGTTCACCCAATTATTTAATTGTTTTCTATCGATTAGTCACTGACCTCCGAGGAGCACTTTTTCTACTTCTGAAATGTCTTTCCCAAACAGTGGGTCGGGACTAATTTGTGGATCGTGGATAGATTTTTGTTGGTCGCGAGTGAATATATTTTATTTCTCCTCCCTCCCCCCCCCTCCTCTCTCTCTCTCTCTCTCTCTCTCTCTAACCCCCCCCCCCCCCCCCACCCCACCCTCCTTTCCAAAAACAGGTCACGGCCTCTTCGGCTCCTTCGAGATGCTGTCGTCGTGGCGACGTACGCGTGAGGACCAGCACGTGAAGGAGCGCGTGGCGGCCACCTTCGAGGACGTGATGCCGCGCCTGTCGGGCTCCACGCTGCTGCACCTGGCGGCGCTGGGCCTGGCCGCCTCCCCCCTCACCAACATGGAGGCGGTGCGTCTGTTCTGCCGCACGGCGGCGCTGAGCGTGGCCGTGGGCTACCTGTACACGCTGTCCTTCTACGGCTCCTGCCTGGTGTTCACCGGCTACCTGGAGACCGGGTACCGCCACGCCTGCTTCTGCCGCCGCGTGCCACGCCCGGACGAGCGGCCGGACGCCCGGCCCGCCTGGTACCGCTGCCTGATGTACACCCGCTACCAGGTACAGTAAGGGTTAATGTCTGACCCGCTACCAGGTACAGTAAGGGTTAATGTCTGACCTGCTACCAGGTACAGTAAGGGTTAATGTCTGACCTGCTACCAGGTACAGTAAGGGTTAATGTCTGACCCGCTACCAGGTACAGTAAGGGTTAATGTCTGACCTGCTACCAGGTACAGTAAGGGTTAATGTCTGACCTGCTACCAGGTACAGTAAGGGTTAATGTCTGACCCGCTACCAGGTACAGTAAGGGTTAATGTCTGACCCACTACCAGGTACAGTAAGGGTTAATGTCTGACC
>NC_137623.1:1261640-1264140 GCF_963280865.1 Gymnoscopelus braueri
CTGAACACAATGTAGCCAATGCTTTATCAGCTCTTAGCTTATTGGGCATTCCTGTAATCTGCAGGCCTCTCACAACTGATTCATGGACATTACTTACTTACTTACTTACTTACCGGCCTCCAAATATGAACACAAGCAGTTTACATGTGTTTAAAAAGCTGTATAATAGCATCCTTAGGACGTTGGTACTTTAGCACCTTGGTAAGGATCTTCCAGGCTGTGGTCAAATGTATAACCTATCTATCGCCCCCCCCCCATGGTTACGACACGTTGGCAAGCACTATATACATAGCAGCCATTCAGAATATATGACACACACACACACACACTCGCTGTGAGCGTGTACATTTGTATTTATGAAGAGCCAACGTATAAAAGTATAAAAGTGGTTCAAATGATTGTGATGCGATGTTAACTTGCTGGCGACGCCCACTCATGACACGTGTCACATTGGGCTTAAAGGGATAGTTCACCCAAAACAAATATTTTTTCCTATGGATGAGTCACCCCATGGAGACTTGAATTCATGGACATGTTTTAGTTTGTGTCTCATTCCTAAGACAATAATGTGATGACCAGCGGACCGGTAGGCAGCGGTTCCGGTAGGAGACACAAAGGAGACTCTTTGTGTCTCCTAACGGAACCGCTGCTGGTCATCAACCTGGCCACACCCCACTGATCCCAGTCTGCATAATCTGCCCGGTAACAGGTGACCCAGGGCTCTGACCCCAGCGCTCTGGTTGCTATGGATACGGCCACGGTCCTGTACGCGCGCGCCCAGCAGCGCTACTTCAGCTCCTACTCCCCCGTCATCGGCTTCTACATCTATGAGAGCGCCCCCTACTGGAACGCCTCGGTGCAGCGGGACCTGCTGGAGTACGCCAAGGTACGCCAAGATGTAGAGCGGGGGTCCTCAATGGGTGGGGGGGGGTCCTCAATGGGTGGGGGGGGGTCCTCAATGGGTGGGGGGGGGGTCCTCAATGGGTGGGGGGGGGTCCTCAATGGGTGGGGGGGGGGGTCCTCAATGGGTGGGGGGGGGGGGGTCCTCAATGGGTGGGGGGGGGGTCCTCAGAGTTATTGCAGAGGGGGGTGTAAAGTAACTAAGTACATTTAATCAAGTACTGTACTTAAGTACTTTGGTATTTGTAGGCACTTTAGCTCTATTTTATATGGCTATATTTGAAAATAGCAGATCTATAAGCTCACCAATGCGACGCGTTGTGAGCTTGTAGATCGGCTATTTTCAAACATGTTAGTACTTTTACTTTTGGTACTTTAAGTATATTTTGATGCCAATACTTTTGTAATTGTACTCGAGGAACATTTTGAACACAGGCCTTCTACTTGTGACAGAGTAGTTTTTATAATGTGGTATTGATACTTTTACTTAAGTAAAACATGTGAGTTTCCACCACCGGTGATGGGAACTTTGTTATTTTATTTTAATTAACGACTTGAACCCATAGCATCCCTATATTCTGAGGAGAACATTGGCCACAAATAGCCGATCTACAAGCTCAGCTGTAGATTGTAGATCGGCTATTTTTAGGCAAAGAGGTTTGGTGTAGAGGGAAAAAGAGCAGACCAAGTACAGAGACAAAGGTCAAGTTTAATGAGAGTAAACACATCTGCAACACGTTGTTATAAAAGATGTGGTGAGGGGGTCCCTGCTTCATCTGTCTCTCAGCTAAGGGGTCCCTGCTTCATCTGTCTCTTAGCTAAGGGGTCCCTGCTTCATCTGTCTCTTAGCTAAGGGGTCCCTGCTTCATCTCTCTCTCAACTAAGGGGTCCCTGCTTCATCTGTCTCTCAGCTAAGGGGTCCCTGCTTCATCTCTCTCTCAGCTAAGGGGTCCCTGCTTCATCTGTCTCTCAGCTAAGGGGTCCCTGCTTCATCTCTCTGTCAGCTAAGGGGTCCCTGCTTCATCTGTCTCTCAGCTAAGGGGTCCATGCTTCATCTCTCTCTCAGCTAAGGGGTCCCTGCTTCATCTGTCTCTCAGCTAAGGGGTCCCTGCTTCATCTGTCTCTCAGCTAAGGGGTCCCTGCTTCATCTGTCTCTCAGCTAAGGGGTCCCTGCTTCATCTCTCTCTCAGCTAAGGGGTCCCTGCTTCATCTGTCTCTCAGCTAAGGGGTCCCTGCTTCATCTCTCTCTCAGCTAAGGGGTCCCTGCTTCATCTCTCTCTCAGCTAAGGGGTCCCTGCTTCATCTCTCTATCAGCTAAGGGGTCCCTGCTTCATCTCTCTATCAGCTAAGGGGTCCCTGCTTCATCTTTCTCTCAGCTAAGGGGTCCTTGACCTGAAAAACATTGAAGACCCCTGCATGAGTGTCTATTATGCTATATGCTCTTTATTTGCACCTTTACATCTTAGCACAGCTACTGTGTGTAAATACCTAGATATGTTTCTTTGATAGATTTTTCTATGAAAATAACAAAATAACAGAGTTTCACCCACTTTTCTTTATTTAATTCTGTAACTTCTGTGACGTGACGATAAACCTGAAT
>NC_137623.1:1269140-1271640 GCF_963280865.1 Gymnoscopelus braueri
CATCATGATGAACACTGTGAAATGAACATTCTGCATAATGAGGGAGACAGTGAGGTTTCTCTTTAAATCTTTGACCTTTTTTTCTTGCAATGTAGCATTTTGAAAGCTCCAATATAAAGTGTGATACAAATACAATGTATCATTATTATTATTATTATTATAATCTTAACAGCAACCTGCTAAGACGGGCGAGCTGTCACATAGAGAGAGAGAGGAGAGGGGGGGGGGGCGAGTGAGAACTGACAGACAGACAGGCTGTGGCTTAATCATATTGTTTAAAAACACACAGTGATAGAGACAGACAGACAGACAGACAGACAGACAGACAGTGGAACACAGAGCAGAGGTTTCCCTGAGGCTGTCTTGATTCATTTCACCTCTGACGTCAGAACCATTCCACACACACACACACGCACGCACGCACGCACGCACGCACGCACGCACGCACGCACGCACGCACGCACGCACACACACACACACACACACACACACACACACACACACACAGACACACAGACACACACACACACACGATAAAAGCTAATAATCTGTCCCGGAACTGTCTAGCTCAACATCCTGTAGTACCAGCTGCTCAAGACAGACAGGCAGGCAGACAGACAGGCAGGCAGGCAGGCAGGCAGGCAGGCAGGCTTAACACATTGATTTGGTGGATGTTACACATTTTTTGGACAATAATGATTCATGTTTAGATAGCCTCTGTCTGTCTGTCTCTCTCTCCCCCCCCTCTCTCTCTCTCTCTCTCTCTCTCTCTCTCTCTCTCTCTCTCTCTCTCTCTCATAGTAACAGGGTGTGTCAGCCCCCTTAAGGCATGCCTCAAATTTCAGGACTTTTGATTTCCTCCCCAACCACACACACACACACACACACACACACACACACACACACACACACACACACACACACACACACACACACACACACACACACACACACCTCAACACACACAGACACGCATTCCGACGGTGGCAGGCAGACGTGATGCACGCATGATGCTCCTGCTGCACACACACACACACACACACACACACACACACACACACACACACACACACACACACACACACACACACACACACACACACACACACACACACACAGGACAGCAAAACAAGCACAGAGAGATCAGAGGAGAAGATGGACCAGGACGCCTAACCAGCATTTACTGTAAGTACAGTACTTTTATTTCATTCTTTTACACTTTACGTGAGTTTGAGTTTTTGAGTTTTTCTTTATACCAGTTGGTTTTCAAACCTTTTTCACCGCCGAAATAAAATGTGTGTTTGGCAGTGGTGTAAAGTAACTATACATTTACTCAAGTACTGTACTTAAGTACACTTTTGAGGAATTTTTACTTTACTGGAGTATTTCCCATTTCCAATACTTTTACTTCTACTCCACTACATCTCAGAGGCAAATATTGTACTTTTACTCCATTACATTTATTTGAAAACTTTAGTTACTAGTTACTTTGTAGATTTTGATTATTATTACAAAACACACATTAACCACTTCAACCCTATATATACATTTCGGACATTTGAAAATAGCAGATCTACAAGCTCACAATGCGACGCATTGTGAGCTTGTAGATCTGCTATTTTCGAAAGATTTTTTAATACATTTTGAACTTGTGAAATTGGACATTCTGCACAATGAGTACTTTTACTTGTGGTACTTTAAGTATATTTTGATGCCAGTGCGTTTGTACTTTTACTTAAGTCAATTTTGATTTCCGGACTTTTACTTGTAATAGAGTATTTCTACATTAGTATTTTTTCTACCACTGGTGTATT
The DNA here is from genome assembly GCF_963280865.1 of Gymnoscopelus braueri. Classification (NCBI taxonomy): domain Eukaryota; kingdom Metazoa; phylum Chordata; class Actinopteri; order Myctophiformes; family Myctophidae; genus Gymnoscopelus; species Gymnoscopelus braueri. The sequence goes on from NC_137623.1 coordinate 1,270,955, forward strand.
TGCCAGGGACCCCCAGAAGAGAAGATTCATGTACAAAATAAAATAAAATAAATTGCGATATGTTTTGTAAATTTGACAAAAATATCAGATGTACAAGCTCTAGCAGAATGGTGATGGTTTGCACATTATGTAGCCTCATGTGTCAGCCTCAACGTATTCTGAACCAGTGTAAACCCTAACCTCTTGAACCCTAGTGGGTGAACACTATAGATCAGCTGATCTAGAGCTTGTAGATCAGCTATTCTCTCGCCAGCCAAAGGGGAATTCATCTGGAGGCTATAGTGGTGGAATAAGTACTCAAATGTTTTACTTAAGTAAAAGTATCAATACTGCGATGCAGAAATACTCTGTTACAAGTATAAGGGCGCGCTCCCATCAAGAGTTGGCTGGCCGCTGTTAAACGCAGGTTGTGCGCGGCCACAGTTTTTTGCAGCCAGCGGATTCTAAAAAACGGGAGTGTCGCGCCTGTCACTCACTTTCAGGACCCTCCCCGTAGCCCGCACCGCCTGTGCCTGCTGCCTTGAGCACCATGTTGCATGTTGAGTCTTGAGACGGTCCGCCTTCCACTCACCCGATTGGACAGAGGGAGAAAATCAGCGCCTGCCTCCAGCAGTTTTATGCTTAGTCGCGGAGAGCAGATAAACGCAAGGTCTGCGCGACTAGCGGAAAAATCTGCTCTTGCGTGA
>NC_137623.1:1274140-1316640 GCF_963280865.1 Gymnoscopelus braueri
CACCTAAGACAGCCTCTGTGGATAGCTTTAAAGCACCATTACACCTAAGACAGACCTCTGTGGATAGCTTTAAAGCACCATTACACCTAAGACAGACCTCTGTGGATAGCTTTAAAGCACCATTACACCTAAGACAGACCTCTGTGGATAGCTTTAAAGCACCATTACACCTAAGACAGACCTCTGTGGATAGCTTTAAAGCACCATTACACCTAAGACAGACCTCTGTGGATAGCTTTAAAGCACCATTACACTTAAGACAGACCTCTGTGGATAGCTTTAAAGCACCATTACACCTAAGACAGGCCTCTGTGGATAGCTTTAAAGCACCATTACACCTAAGACAGACCTCTGTGGATAGCTTTAAAGCATCATTACACCTAAGACAGACCTCTGTGGATAGCTTTAAAGCACCATTACACCTAAGACAGACCTCTGTGGATAGCTTTAAAGCACCATTACACCTAAGACATGCTTCTGTGGATAGCTTTAAAGCACCATTACACCTAAGACAGACCTCTGTGGATAGCTTTAAAGCACCATTACACCTAAGACAGACCTCTGTGGATAGCTTTAAAGCACCATTACACCTAAGACAGGCCTCTGTGGATAGCTTTAAAGCACCATTACACCTAAGACAGACCTCTGTGGATAGCTTTAAAGCACCATTACACCTAAGACAGACCTCTGTGGATAGCTTTAAAGCACCATTACACCTAAGACAGACCTCTATGGATAGCTTTAAAGCACCATTACACCTAAGACAGACCTCTGTGGATAGCTTTAAAGCACCATTACACCTAAGACAGACCTCTGTGGATAGCTTTAAAGCACCATTACACCTAAGACAGACCTCTGTGGTTAGCTTTAAAGCACAGCTCAAGACCTACTTCTTCACTCTTTTTTGGTTGATTTTTAAATCTCTGTGTTGTTATTCATGTCCTCACAGTATTTTCTGATTCACTGCCCTTTGCTATTATTTTAATGTTGTTTTATGCTCTTGCTTTTATTTTATTTTTTGCTTTATTGTTAAATTAGTTTTAACTGTAATTGTATTGTTGCTCTGTAAAGCACTTTGAACTGCATTTCATGTCATGAAAGGTGCTATACAAATAAAGTTTATTATTATTATTCAAGTTTAGTTATACATTTCGGCCATTTGAAAATAGCAGATCTACAAGCTCACAATGTGTCACATCACAACGCATTGTGAGATTGTAGATCGGCTATTTTCTAAAGATTTTTAATACATTCTAGACATATGACAACTTGTGAAATGGGACATTCTACATAATGAGTATATATACTTAATTACATTTTGAAACCAATACTTTTGTACTAATTTTGGAATAATGGACTTTTACTTGTAACAGAATATTTCTACATTGCAGTATTGATACTTTTACTTAAGTAAAAGATATGAATACCTTGTTCCACCACTGAATAAAGTTGAACCTTGAACTCTCAGTTATATTACTGTACAACACAATGAGGTCACACACACACACACACACACACACACACACACACACACACACACACACACACACACACACACACACACACACACACACACACACACACACACACACACACACACACACACACACACACACACACACACAGAGCCATAACAAACATCCCAGTCAGGAAAACACGTGCCTCTCAAACACCCTCTGGCTGTGGGGCAGCTACACACTCTTTACTACACACACAGATACACACACAGATACACACTCTTTACTACACACGGGGTGAAAACCTCACATGTTCCAAAACTGTTACTTTCAGGATTCAAATTCAAAAACCAGCAAAAATGGCAGATCTACAAGCTTTGGATCTGTTACTTATTTTTTTTTCTTTTGCAGTTTTGAGCTTGTAGATCTATTATTTTTGCTATTTTTGAATTGGAATCCTGAAAAGTAACATTTTTATTTCATTTCAAATGCATTTAGTTATACTTATGTTAACTTTATGACCTTAAATACAAACACATTGGACATAAAAAAGACACTAGAATGTTAATACTAGTCATTAAGCTACTAATATAGATGAAGTAATTAAAGTGGGTCATGTTTGCATGTTTGGAATTGTAACAGCTGAAATATAATATATCACTATTCTGATATTCTGACTATTCTGCCGCATTAAGTGAAGGTGGGGGCCGCATTAAGTGAAGGTGGGGGCCGCATTAAGTGAAGGTGGGGGCCGCATGTGGCCCCCGGGCCACCAGTTGCTCATGTATGCTGTAGTCTGATCAAGTGGGACGTTAATTTACCAACATTTACCAGAACAAATAATAACACCAAAAGTAGGACTATGGAGATAAGAGCTTTGTAAGCAGACATATGGTCTAAATAACACCAGTTGTGTTTCTGCTGGAACCCGATCCTGTGAGAGCTTTGAGATCTGCCCTGCCCTGAGGGTCGTCTAGTCATCGTCTCACTTTACCAGCGCTGAAAAGAATAACCCGTAACACAAACTGTAGGAGGAAATACTGTGTCATTTTAACAGTTCTTTGGACATTCAAAAATAGCAGATCTACAAGCTCATAGCACGGCACTGAGCTTGTAGATCTGCTATTTTATACCAGTGATGAAAAGAATGTCGGCCTCCATAACTCGACTCATAAACTGTTCCAAATGAAAGAAAACCGGTATGAGCTTGTAGATCTGCTATTTTTAAAAAATCGTGAAAGTTTTGTGCAAATCTTTACAAATGTCTTTTAAATCCTAACAGTTTTCTGAAAAATGTACGTTGCTACGTATTTGGCCACGGACCTCCATCTCAAAATATGTTGTTCCAGGGACCCCCCAGTAGCAAAGATTTGAGTTAAAAATGCTGTTTTAAGAAGATACATATTCAAAGATTTGCATAAAATGTGCAGATCTGCAAGCAAAAATATAAAAATAGCAGATCTACGAACAAAGTTCATAGCTCATGAGCTTGTAGATCTGCTGTTTTTGAAAAATTGTGGAAAATGTGTGCAAATCTTTTGAACAGATTTAGAAAACATTTTTAGATATGTATTTGTCCGCCGACGAATGGTCCTGAGTTCGAAATCAGCAAGGACATCTTTCCAACTTTTACCTGTGGCTTTTACCTTCATCTAATCTTTCAGTGAATACCACGCAAGTTAACAGAATAAGTAAGAATTTCTGTGGTGCAGTGGTTTAGGTACAGGGCTTGCAACTAGATGGATCCCGGTTTCAAATCCAGCCAGAAGATTTTTTTCAACATAACATAACATAACATAACATAACATAACATAACATAACATAACATAACATAACATAACATAACATAACATAACATAACATGCACCTTCTGTGTTTATTTTCCCAGGAGAATGTGTTGCTTTTACTTTGAAGGACTACAAAGATGGCCGCATCATGGTGTGCTACTCATATGGCTGTCGGTGCTGGTTGCCCCTCCCCCCACAGGTAAGGTTTGACTCAAATGCCAACATGAGAGAGAGCTGTGAGATCTGTCTGAGAAGGAGATTAAATGACGTTTGTGTCATGGTATCTTCATCAAATATGGATCCCAAGCCCCTTACCAGTAAGAAACAGAGTGGTGGAGCTGAAAGGACAAGTGTCTGTCCTGACAGTGGAGGTTTCTAAATGACTGATATATTCAAAGCCCACAGAGAAGTCAGTAAGTTACACAACACTGACTGCTTTAGACCATTGGTTCTCAAAGTGGGAAGTGGGGTCCGGGGACCCCCAGGGGTACTTGAGGGGGTTCCAGGGGGTACCCAGCAAAGTGTGTTAATATAGCATCACAATAATTATGACCTTTTATACTTTGGCTATTCAAAAATAGCAGATATACAAGCTCATAGCGCGGCACCGAGTGCCGCGCTATGAGCTTGTAGATCTGCTATTTTTGAAAAATCGTGAAAATGTGTGCAAACCTTTGAATATATATATTTTTAAGTTTGACAACCACTGCTTTAGACCAGCTGTCATTAACAATGACTCATGTAGCAGCTCTCAGGTCTAATCAATACATTATGCACTGCAGCTTTGGGTCCTTATGATTAAAGTTGACAATCACTGACCTGGATGCCACAACAAACAGAACACAGTGGGACATAAGTGATTTAATATAGAGTTATTTGTATGTTCCTTATAGGGATTATGTTCCCATCAGCCTGTAACAAGCTGTAAACATTTAGCTCACAACACCATGCAATTGGTAGGCTATTCTATATGGCTGAATGCAGTGGTGTAAAGTAACTTAAGTACATTTACTCAAGTACTGTACTTAAGTACAATATTGAGACTTTATAGGAGTACTTTCAATTTTCAGTACTTTTACTTCTACTCAACTGCATCTCAGAGGCAAATGTTGTACTTTTACTCCACTACAATTATTTGAAAACTTTAGTTACTTTGTAGTATTTTGATTATTATTACAAAACAATAAAACATACATACCCACGTCAGCCCTATATACATTTCGGCTATTTGAAAATAGCAGATCTACAAGCTCACAATGCGACAGATTGTGAGCTTGTAGATCTGCTATTTTCAAATAATAATAATAATAATAATACCTGGAATATATATAGTGCTTTTCTGAGTACTCAAAGTCGCTTTACAAAGCTAAACTAAGTAGAACACAATCAAAACAAAACAACTTTAATAAGAAAATACAGAGAATAAAACGTTAAAAAGGCTACAGAAGGCCAGGGAATAAAACAAAAGTTGAGACTAGGGTGGTAGGAGATCAGCTGGGTAGCTTTGTAGGTGGTGATGAGGATTTTGAAGTTGATTCTGTGTTTGACCGGGAGCCAGTGGAGGTCACGGAGGACTGGTGTGATGTGGTCTCTGGAGCGGGTGTGAGTGAGCAGGCTGGCGGCTGAGTTCTGTACATATTGGAGTTTATTGAGGGTTTTGGCGGTGATACCGTGGAGGATGCTGTTGCAGTAGTCTATCCGGGATGAGATGAAGGCATGAATGAGGGTTTCGGCAGCGGAAACTGTCAGGGAGGGACGGAGACGGGCAATGTTCCGGAGGTGAAAAAAGGCTATTTTGGTTATGTTATTTATATGAGGGAGAAATGACAGGGTGGGGTCAAAAACTACACCAAGGTTGCGGATGTGGGGGGAGGTTTTAATGAGGGAGCCGTCGATATTGAGTGAGAAGTCCTGGGTGGAGCGGGTGAGGGAGTCGGGGCCGATGATGATTATTTCAGATTTATTGCAGTTGAGTTTTAAAAAGTTGTTTTGCATCCAGGTTTTGAGTTCTGTGAGGCATGCGGTGATGGTGGAATGGGTGGCTGTGGTGATGGTTTTGGTGGAAAGGTAGATTTGTGTGTCGTCAGCGTAACAGTGAAATTGAAGTCCGTGGTTGCGTAGTATCTGTCCGAGGGGAAGGATGTAGATGGTGAAGAGTAGGGAACCGAGCACTGAGCCCTGGGGGACTCCGTGAGTGACTGGGGCAGTGGGGGAGGTGCAGTTGTTGATTGAGATGTATTGCTGGCGGTCTGAGAGGTATGATTTCATCCAGGAGAGGGCAGTGCCGGATAAGCCGAGGGAGGAGTGGAGGCGTGATATGAGGATGGAGTGACTGATGGTGTCGAATGCGGCGCTGAGGTCAAGGAGGATGAGGATGGAGAGGAGACCATTGTCGGCGGAGCGGAGGATATCGTTGGTGACTTTAAGGAGTGTGGTTTCGGTGCTATGGAGTGAACGGAAGCCGGATTGGAAGGTTTCATACAGGTTATTGGAGTGTAGGTGGGATTTGATTTGTGATGCAACTGTGCGTTCAAGTATTTTTGAGAGGAAGGGGAGGTTGGAGATGGGCCGGTAGTTATTGGGGATGTTGGGGTCGAGACCGGGTTTCTTGAGGATGGGGGTGATGGCAGCCAGCTTGAGGGCAGGAGGGACAGAGCCAGTAGACAGGGAGGAGTTTATTATATTAGTGATTAGTGGTGTGAGTGAGGGGAGACAGGCTATGATGAAGGCGGATGGTATTGGGTCGAGGGTGCAGGAGGAGGCTTTCATGCCGGAGGTTATGGAGGATAGGTCGGATGCGGTGATTTCGGTGAAGACAGAGAGTGGGTGGTTGGAAAGTAGAGGAGAGGCATGATCGGGGGCAGGGGGGGGGGGGGGGTGGTAGGGGAGGAGGTGGCCAGTTCGGAGTGGATGGTGTCGATTTTGGATTGAAAAAATGATTAAAAAAAAGCTTCACATTTGCTGGTGGTGAATGAGGTGGTGGTGGTGTAGTGTAAATAGATTGAAATGGGACATAATGCATAATGAGTACTTTACTTTTGATACTTTAAGTACATTTTGTTGCCAATACTTTTGTACTTTTACTCAAGTACATTTTGAATTCCGTACTTTTACTTGTAACAGAGTATTTCTACAAATTTAGTACTTTTTCCACCACTGGCTGAATGTTTAGCTGTACAAAATAACCTTGTCATTAGGCTCCTAATGTACAGGTTACTGTCAAAGCTTATTCCATTTAGTGCTGTAGATGTGCTTTGTTGTATTATGTCTCTCATCACAAACATAAAACCTACTAAATTAGTCTCTTATAGTTGACTGAGTCGACTTTGGCAACATTTAATGTTACTGAAATAACACACACATTGAACGTTGCTTTTTACATACAGTAGGTCTACTACTGTACACATTTACTATTCTTACTGTTATTCTACTCTTGTTGAATATTGGTTTTGGCATATTGACTATTGGTCAAATAATTTGATGACAAAATAAGACAATCATGTTCTCATTATACCATAGAATAGCATTATTTAAGAAGTCCTGTCGTGACTCCTGTATTGAGGGAAACATTTGGTTGATAAGATGTGATGGTATGTTGTATGTAGGGAATAGAAAAGCACTGGATATAGAACTGTTGTGTGACTGTTGGTGAATAATGATTTTTGGTGATTACTTTGCCAATGTGTAAAGGAATAATGCTGTAACTGTTGAATTCATATGGATTGCTCCTGTAATATACTGTACAGTAGAAGTGAATGTTGTAGTGACTACTACTGTAGATCTACAGTGTGTGGTATATGTTTGTATTTTTAGTTTTTTTGACAAGAAGCATCTCAGACAAAATGGACTATTGTTATGGTCTGACTGTTATTGTGATGGCGACAGGCGCGTTCATGTAGCCTTGTGCAGTGCTTCTCAAACTTCATGTCAAGGACCCCCAAATTGACACTTATCAGCCCACGGACCCCCATTTGAAAAGATGTGCCAAGGACCCCATAAGAGAAGATTTTTACGTCTCTAGCAGTGATTTTCAACCATTTTAATTTCAAATGGAACCAAATATTTTTATATATAAATGTATACATTTGTACACTGTCTCTGTCTCTGGTTTCCTCAGCTCTAGGGTACTTCCTGTATTAATACTGTCTCTGGTTTCCTCTAGCTCTAGGGTACTTCCTGTATTAATACTGTCTCTGGTTTCCTCTAGCTCTAGGGTACTTCCTGTATTAATACTGTCTCTGGTTTCCTCTAGCTCTAGGGTACTTCCTGTATTAATACTGTCTCTGGTTTCCTCTAGCTCTAGGGTACTTCCTGTATTAATACTGTCTCTGGTTTCCTCTAGCTCTAGGGTACTTCCTGTATTAATACTGTCTCTGGTTTCCTCTAGCTCTAGGGTACTTCCTGTATTAATACTGTCTCTGGTTTCCTCTAGCTCTAGGGTACTTCCTGTATTAATACTGTCTCTGGTTTCCTCTAGCTCTAGGGTACTTCCTGTATTAATACTGTCTCTGGTTTCCTCAGCTCTAGGGTACTTCCTGTATTATACTGTCTCTGGTTTCCTCTAGCTCTAGGGTACTTCCTGTATTAATACTGTCTCTGGTTTCCTCTAGCTCTAGGGTACTTCCTGTATTAATACTGTCTCTGGTTTCCTCTAGCTCTAGGGTACTTCCTGTATTAATACTGTCTCTGGTTTCCTCTAGCTCTAGGGTACTTCCTGTATTAATACTGTCTCTGGTTTCCTCTAGCTCTAGGGTACTTCCTGTATTAATACTGTCTTTGGTTTCCTCTAGCTCTAGGGTACTTCCTGTATTAATACTGTCTCTGGTTTCCACTAGCTCTAGGGTACTTCCTGTATTAATACTGTCTCTGGTTTCCTCTAGCTCTAGGGTACTTCCTGTATTAATACTGTCTCTGGTTTCCTCTAGCTCTAGGGTACTTCCTGTATTAATACTGTCTCTGGTTTCCTCTAGCTCTAGGGTACTTCCTGTATTAATACTGTCTCTGGTTTCCTCTAGCTCTAGGGTACTTCCTGTATTAATACTGTCTCTGGTTTCCTCTAGCTCTAGGGTACTTCCTGTATTAATACTGTCTCTGGTTTCCTCTAGCTCTAGGGTACTTCCTGTATTAATACTGTCTCTGGTTTCCTCTAGCTCTAGGGTACTTCCTGTATTAATACTGTCTCTGGTTTCCTCTAGCTCTAGGGTACTTCCTGTATTAATACTGTCTCTGGTTTCCTCTAGCTCTAGGGTACTTCCTGTATTATACTGTCTCTGGTTTCCTCTAGCTCTAGGGTACTTCCTGTATTAATACTGTCTCTGGTTTCCTCAGCTCTAGGGTACTTCCTGTTTTAATACTGTCTCTGGTTTCCTCTAGCTCTAGGGTACTTCCTGTATTAATACTGTCTCTGGTTTCCTCTAGCTCTAGGGTACTTCCTGTATTAATACTGTCTCTGGTTTCCTCTAGCTCTAGGGTACTTCCTGTATTAATACTGTCTCTGGTTTCCTCTAGCTCTAGGGTACTTCCTGTATTAATACTGTCTCTGGTTTCCTCTAGCTCTAGGGTACTTCCTGTATTAATACTGTCTCTGGTTTCCTCTAGCTCTAGGGTACTTCCTGTATTAATACTGTCTCTGGTTTCCTCTAGCTCTAGGGTACTTCCTGTATTAATACTGTCTCTGGTTTCCTCTAGCTCTAGGGTACTTCCTGTATTAATACTGTCTCTGGTTTCCTCTAGCTCTAGGGTACTTCCTGTATTAATACTGTCTCTGGTTTCCTCTAGCTCTAGGGTACTTCCTGTATTAATACTGTCTCTGGTTTCCTCTAGCTCTAGGGTACTTCCTGTATTAATACTGTCTCTGGTTTCCTCAGCTCTAGGGTACTTCCTGTATTATACTGTCTCTGGTTTCCTCTAGCTCTAGGGTACTTCCTGTATTAATACTGTCTCTGGTTTCCTCTAGCTCTAGGGTACTTCCTGTATTAATACTGTCTCTGGTTTCCTCTAGCTCTAGGGTACTTCCTGTATTAATACTGTCTCTGGTTTCCTCTAGCTCTAGGGTACTTCCTGTATTAATACTGTCTCTGGTTTCCTCTAGCTCTAGGGTACTTCCTGTATTAATACTGTCTTTGGTTTCCTCTAGCTCTAGGGTACTTCCTGTATTAATACTGTCTCTGGTTTCCACTAGCTCTAGGGTACTTCCTGTATTAATACTGTCTCTGGTTTCCTCTAGCTCTAGGGTACTTCCTGTATTAATACTGTCTCTGGTTTCCTCTAGCTCTAGGGTACTTCCTGTATTAATACTGTCTCTGGTTTCCTCTAGCTCTAGGGTACTTCCTGTATTAATACTGTCTCTGGTTTCCTCTAGCTCTAGGGTACTTCCTGTATTAATACTGTCTCTGGTTTCCTCTAGCTCTAGGGTACTTCCTGTATTAATACTGTCTCTGGTTTCCTCTAGCTCTAGGGTACTTCCTGTATTAATACTGTCTCTGGTTTCCTCTAGCTCTAGGGTACTTCCTGTATTAATACTGTCTCTGGTTTCCTCTAGCTCTAGGGTACTTCCTGTATTAATACTGTCTCTGGTTTCCTCTAGCTCTAGGGTACTTCCTGTATTATACTGTCTCTGGTTTCCTCTAGCTCTAGGGTACTTCCTGTATTAATACTGTCTCTGGTTTCCTCAGCTCTAGGGTACTTCCTGTTTTAATACTGTCTCTGGTTTCCTCTAGCTCTAGGGTACTTCCTGTATTAATACTGTCTCTGGTTTCCTCTAGCTCTAGGGTACTTCCTGTATTAATACTGTCTCTGGTTTCCTCTAGCTCTAGGGTACTTCCTGTATTAATACTGTCTCTGGTTTCCTCTAGCTCTAGGGTACTTCCTGTATTAATACTGTCTCTGGTTTCCTCTAGCTCTAGGGTACTTCCTGTATTAATACTGTCTCTGGTTTCCTCTAGCTCTAGGGTACTTCCTGTATTAATACTGTCTCTGGTTTCCTCTAGCTCTAGGGTACTTCCTGTATTAATACTGTCTCTGGTTTCCTCTAGCTCTAGGGTACTTCCTGTATTAATACTGTCTCTGGTTTCCTCAGCTCTAGGGTACTTCCTGTATTAATACTGTCTCTGGTTTCCTCTAGCTCTAGGGTACTTCCTGTATTAATACTGTCTCTGGTTTCCTCTAGCTCTAGGGTACTTCCTGTATTAATACTGTCTCTGGTTTCCTCTAGCTCTAGGGTACTTCCTGTATTAATACTGTCTCTGGTTTCCTCTAGCTCTAGGGTACTTCCTGTATTAATACTGTCTCTGGTTTCCTCTAGCTCTAGGGTACTTCCTGTATTAATACTGTCTCTGGTTTCCTCTAGCTCTAGGGTACTTCCTGTATTAATACTGTCTCTGGTTTCCTCTAGCTCTAGGGTACTTCCTGTATTAATTCTGTCTCTGGTTTCCTCTAGCTCTAGGGTACTTCCTGGGCGACACCAAGGCCGTGCTCAGAGGCTGTTCGGACCACTGGACGCTGCAGGGCGGGGCCGACATGCCCCTCCTCCTGAAGATGACGGCGTGCGTCCAGGTGCGCGTGCTGACCCCGGGGGCGTGGTGGGTGGCCTACCACTACAGCTCCGCCCACGCGCCCCGCCCCGACCTGGGCCTGGAGGGCGACCAGGGGGCGCTGTACGGCTGGCTGCTGGGGGTGAGGCACCGCTTCCCCCTGACGCTGTCTCTGAGCGACTGGCACGCCGTCTGTCTGAGGAGAGACGTGCTGGGGAACTCCTTCAGCCTGGAGGTAATGATTATAATAATAATAATAATACTATTTAATACTGCTGGGGAACTCCTTCAGCCTGGAGGTAATGATTATAATAATAATAATAATACTATTTAATACTGCTGGGGAACTCCTTCAGCCTGGAGGTAATGATTATAATAATAATATTAATAATACTATTTAATACTGCTGGGGAACTCCTTCAGCCTGGAGGTAATGATTATAATAATAATATTAATAATACTATTTAATACTGCTGGGGAACTCCTTCAGCCTGGAGGTAATGATTATAATAATAATAATATTAATAATACTATTTAATACTGCTGGGGAACTCCTTCAGCCTGGAGGTAATGATTATAATAATAATAATATTAATAATACTATTTAATACTGCTGGGGAACTCCTTCAGTCTGGAGGTAATGATAATAATAATAATAATATTAATAATACTATTTAATACTGCTGGGGAACTCCTTCAGTCTGGAGGTAATGATAATAATAATATTAATAATACTATTTAATACTGCTGGGGAACTCCTTCAGTCTGGAGGTAATGATGATAATAATAATAATATTAATAATACTATTTAATACTGCTGGGGAACTCCTTCAGCCTGGAGGTAATAATTATAATGATAATATTAATAATACTATTTAATACTGCTGGGGAACTCCTTCAGCCTGGAGGTAATGATGATAATAATATTAATAATACTATTTAATACTGCTGGGGAACTCCTTCAGCCTGGAGGTTATGATTATAATAATAATATTAATATTATTATTTAATACTGCTGGGGAACTCCTTCAGTCTGGAGGTAATGATTATAATAATAATATTAATATTATTATTTAATACTGCTGGGGAACTCCTTCAGTCTGGAGGTAATGATGATAATAATAATATTAATAATACTATTTAATACTGCTGGGGAACTCCTTCAGTCTGGAGGTAATGATGATAATAATAATATTAATAATACTATTTAATACTGCTGGGGAACTCCTTCAGTCTGGAGGTAATGATGATAATAATAATATTAATAATACTATTTAATACTGCTGGGGAACTCCTTCAGTCTGGAGGTAATGATGATAATAATATTAATAATACTATTTAATACTGCTGGGGAACTCCTTCAGTCTGGAGGTAATGATGATAATAATAATATTAATAATACTATTTAATACTGCTGGGGAACTCCTTCAGTCTGGAGGTAATGATGATAATAATGATATTAATAATACTATTTAATACTGCTGGGGAACTCCTTCAGTCTGGAGGTAATGATGAAACTAATAATAATATTAATAATACTATTTAATACTGCTGGGGAACTCCTTCAGCCTGGAGGTAATGATGATAATAATAATATTAATAATACTATTTAATACTGCTGGGGAACTCCTTCAGTCTGGAGGTAATGATTATAATAATAATAATATTAATATTACTATTTAATACTGCTGGGGAACTCCTTCAGTCTGGAGGTAATGATGATTATAATAATATTAATAATACTATTTAATACTGCTGGGGAACTCCTTCAGTCTGGAGGTAATGATGATAATAATAATATTAATATTATTATTTAATACTGCTGGGGAACTCCTTCAGTCTGGAGGTGATGATGATAATAATAATATTAATAATACTATTTAATACTGCTGGGGAACTCCTTCAGTCTGGAGGTAATGATGATTATAATAATATTAATAATACTATTTAATACTGCTGGGGAACTCCTTCAGTCTGGAGGTAATGATGATAATAATAATATTAATATTATTATTTAATACTGCTGGGGAACTCCTTCAGTCTGGAGGTGATGATGATAATAATAATATTAATAATACTATTTAATACTGCTGGGGAACTCCTTCAGCCTGGAGGTAATGATTATCATCATTATAATGATTAAAATGATGATAATAATAATAATGATAATGATAATGATAAGGGTGATGATAATAATAATGGAGTGACGTTAAAATGTAATTGGCTTGCAAAATTTGCGGGAGGGGCCTATTTGTTAATTTCTTAATCAAAACGCCATTTATCACGAATACAGGATCTGATCAGCACCACATTTTAAATGCACGTCATGCGGCCTCCGACGCTATTCCTCCTCCGACGCTATTCCTCCTCCCAGCGTATTCCTCCTCCGACGCTATTCCTCCTCCCAGCGTATTCCTCCTCCCAGCGTATTCCTCCTCCCAGCGTATTCCTCCTCCCAGCGTATTCCTCCCAGCGTATTCCTCGGGTCCCGGCTGGCAGAAGCCCATGACTCGCGTTGGGGGGGGGGGGGGGCTCATAATGCGGCACCGAGTGCCGCATTATGAGCTTGTAGATCTGTTATTTTTTTTTTAAGTCGTGAAAGTTCGTGCAAATCTTTGAATGTATATATATTTTTTTTTAAGCGAACATTTGTAACTCGAATCTTCTGGGGGTTTGATTCTACAAACAGTTTTAAAAAAAAAACATATGTTGCTATAATCTCAGTGCTGCTTAAAAAAATTTTCACGTCAAGGACCACCCAGAATGTTATGTATTTGGCCGTGGACCCCCCATCTCAAAACATGCTGTTCCAGGGACCCCCCCCGAGAAGCAAAGATTTGAGTTTGCTTTCAAAATTTGCACATTTCCCACGATAAAATAATACATGTACATGTTAAAATACATGTACATGACATGTTAAAATGACACAGATGCGTCCCCCATGCAGGTGGATGGAGAGGTGGTGGCTGAGAGGACGGTCATCGCCCAGGCCATGCCCCCGTCCGGCAGCCTGCGTCTGGGCTGCCGCTCCTGGGACCGGCGGCCGGGGGGCGGCGGCATCCGGCCGGGGGGCGGCGACCGCGACCAGCTCGGGACGGTGGAGCTCTACATGTTCCGGATGTGGGCGGACCTGGGCGGCCACGCCCAGTGCGAGGACGGCTCCGTGATTGGCTGGGACTCTGGGCTCTGGGGTTTGACCAGCGCCCGGGCCAGAGAGAGAGACCTCAGTCTGCCCTGTGGTAAAGAACACACACACACACACACACACACACACACACACACACACACACACACACACACACACACACACACACACACACACACACACACACACACACACACACACACACACACACACACACACACACACACGCGCGCACACACACACACACACACAGTGATGTAAAGTATTTGGTTCCATTTGTGTACTATGAGTTGCACATGTGTGTGAGAGAGAGAGAGAGAGAGAGAGAGAGAGAGAGAGAGAGAGAGAGAGAGAGAGAGAGAGAGAGAGAGAGAGAGAGAGAGAGAGAGAGAGAGAGAGAGAGAGAGAGAGAGAGAGAGAGAGAGAGAGAGAGAGAGAGAGACAGACAGACAGACAGACAGACAGACAGACAGACAGACAGACAGACAGACAGACAGACAGACAGACAGACAGACAGACAGACAGACAGACAGACAGACAGACAGACAGACAGACAGACAGACAGACAGACAGACAGACAGACAGACAGACAGACAGACAGACAGACAGACAGACAGACAGACAGACAGACAGACAGACAGACAGACAGACAGACAGACAGACAGACAGACAGACAGACAGACAGACAGACAGACAGACAGACAGAGGGGAGGAAGAGAGGACGAAGAAGAAGAGAGGCCCTGGGCTTGTAGATCTGCTATTTTCACAATATTTATCTGTGGAACCAGTCAAACAAAATGGGGGTCCCCAGTTCAAATATGATTATTTTGGGGGGTCACAGCCTGAAAAGGTTGAGAACCACTGGCATAGATTGTTGAATCAGGTCCATTTGGTTCCATGTGTGTACTTTCAGTTGTACATGTTTGTGAAGAGAGACATCTCACTGTGTGAGAGAGAGACAGACAGACAGACAGACAGACAGACAGACAGACAGAGGGGAGGAAGAGGGGAGGAAGAAGAAGATTAGAGGCTTGTAGATCTGCTATTTTCACTATTTATCTGTGGAACCGAGTCAAACTAAACGGGGGTCCCCAGTTCAAATATGATTATTTTGGGGGGTCACGGCCTGGCATCCCAGCAAAAGACTTAGCTCCATGAACAGAGAGCAGAAGGAAACATGCAAGTTTCACTAAACTAGTCCTTACCCGTGGGGGGATATGCGCACATGATCTGGCAACCGGGGGGCCATTCATCCCATAGCTCGCGGGGACATCCACAGCTGGCAGCCGTAACCATGGCGACATTATTTTGTTAGTGTGTGTGTGTGTGTGTGTGTGTGTGTGTGTGTGTGTGTGTGTATGGTAATGGTGAATGGCTGTGTGCAAATTCAGATCAATTGCTCCAGGTGGAGCAATTGAGCAGAAGAGATTTTGGCCTCACCACGTCCCCCCCCCCCCCCCCCCCCCGCACAGAGCTTTGTAGAGTTATAGTAGGATACTATATGTTTCTATGGCTCATCATACTATGTGGCTTTTTGATGCATGTTTTTTTGGATTCATGATTCATGCATGTTGCATGTTTTATGCATGTTGCATATTATGCATGTTGCATGTTATGCATGTTACATGTTTCATGCATGTTGCATGTTTCATGCATGTTGCATGTTTTATGCTTGTTGCATGTTTTATGCTTGTTGCATGCTTTATGCTTCTTGCAGAACACAGACGGCTGACGTGACATACAGTACTGTAAGTCATATATGTAACTTGTTCTGTCTATTGTCACATCACGTGTAAAAAACTAAGCGGGTGAGATTCATTTTAGTGAAAGTTCTCTGTTTTTTTGGGGGGAAGAGAGATCAATGAAAGAAAACAAACAAATGATCTACATATTTACATATAGTACCTAATAGGCATGTAACGATTCACTCAACTCACGGTACGATTTGAATCAGGATATCAGGTTCACGATACCATTTTTCATGATTTTTTAGACACAGCATTATTTCCCCCCAAAAAAAATCCCTTTTTTTACAATACTGTGTTTTCTCTTCTCCTCTTTTCAATACAGTAAATGACCGCGAGAGCAAGCAATGAAAAGGCTAGAAAGAGAGACAGATAGAGAATAAGGAATATTATGCAACACGTGCATTGTTCCTCTTTTAATGAAATTAACGTTATATATGTACTGTTTCAGCTCTGGGACCTGAATCTACACCCTCTGGTAAATACACCTTCATTTATCCTCCTCTTTCTCAACTACACCTTCATTTATCCTCCTCTTTCTCAACTACACCTTCATTTATTCTACTTTCCTATTCTACTTACCTCACCTCATCATGGTGGCTCCCTCTAGTGGTGTGTCTGTGTGTCACTGACTGTGGAGAAGCAGTTAGTTGGGGTATGAGGGTGTTTGAGGACACTCTGTCCCTTTGACTATCTTAACTCTTTGACTGCTGTGACGTCATGACGAGAATGACCAGATTTTTAAATGTATATATATATATGTATGTATGTATGTATGCATGTATGTATGTATGTATGTATATATATATGTATATATGTATGCATGTATGCATGCATGTATGTATGTATAAAAAGTGAAAAGTGTAAAAAAAAAGTGTCATACATGTTGCACTGATATTAACCACTTAAGACCAGGAACGCGTCTGTGTCATTTTTAGATTTCTTTGAATATTCAAAAAATAGCAGATCGACATGCAAGCTCATAGCTATTTTTTTAATTCATGAAAATGTGTGATAAATCTTTAAATATATATATATTTAAAGCGAACATGTTTAACTCAAATCTTTGCTTCTGGGGGATTCTACAAACGTCTTCTAAATCCTAAGATTTTTTCATTTATCTTTAGCTTTTTCATGTCAAGGACCCCCCAAAATTATATGTATTTAGCCGCGGACCCCCATCTCAAACTATGTTGTTCCAGGGACCTCCAGAAGCACAGATCAGAGTTTAAAATGTTTGCTTTAAAACATACATACATACATACATACATACATACATACATACATGCATGCATACATGCATGTATGTATGCATGTATGTATGCAAAAAAAAAAGCTATGAGCTTGTCGATCTTGTCTATTTTTGAATATCCAAAGAAATGTAAAAATGACACCCAGTGTGAAGTGGGCGGTGTGGTCACAGTGGTCATCACAGTGATGGAAGTTCACTTAACGAAAGGTAATATTGTGGACCAACCATTGTACACCCCTAACTTAAAAAAAAACATCAATGGTTTTTTTTAAGTGCATAGTCCTATTTATATATTTATAGGGCTATGCACATGTGTCATGTTTCACTAGCCAATCACAGTCCTGAATAGACTGTGATTGGGCAATCACGGTGCAGGGTTAGGGGGGTACAATGGTGGCCAATCACAGCGCAGGGTTGGGGGGTGCAATGGGTGGGGGGGTACAATGGTGGCCAATCACAGTGCAGCGAATGTCGATGTCCAAACCTCACATATAGGGGCGGTTTCACCGCCCAAAAATGACACAGATGCGTTCCTGGTCTTAAGAGGTTGATATCAGTGCAACATGTATGACACTTTTTTTTTTACACTTTCACAGGTTTTACAACAAGCAGCCCTTATGATGACACGCCTACAGCCAATGGCAACCAATCAACAGTCACTAGTTCTGCATCCTCACTGTCCAGCCAATCAACAAGGAGCACTGTCCAGCAGTACACCAATCCAGTGTCACCTACACCCAGCAGGTTGACTCCGCCCCTTAACACCAGTCTAGCCTATCAGACTACTGCAGAGCCCAGGTTGACTCCACCCCCTAACACCACTCTAGCCTATCAGATCGCAGCTGGCAACCAAACGACGCCCCCCAGATTACCCACTACGACAGGTAGGAATAAACAGACTCTATTGATTGATTGATTGATTGAATACTGTATTAATCATAAATGTAAACAGAGGTACAGTCAGACATTAACTCTTTGACTGCCAGAGTATTTTCATAAAGTACTCCCCCAGTGCCAGCAATTTTCGTGTTTTTTTATTTTTATATTTTGAATTTTTCTCATGAAAATAATTTAAGGACACATAATGTAAAGACCCAGCACAAATCCGCCACTAGAGCGCAGCACATGACAGCTTTGATCATGTCGTTGGGTCTCTCTCACCCTTCTTCATAGATTAGACAAGGAAAAACATGAAAACGGATGTGACGTCCCCCCCATTGTTTTGATCGGCGAAAATTACGTTGTGATATACGACGGCGATGACTGATCGTCACCCAGACCATAGATTATAGAAGAGAAACTGTCCGTTTGTCCGTCATACCGTGTGAAAGACCGTTTATTTACCTATTTTGGACGAAAATGACTGGGGAAAAGAATCAAAAACCGGAAACGGAATCCAGGTCATGAAACCGGATGCAGATGTCCGTGAAGTAAGTGGAACTCGAGAATAACATTGAATATTAAGCAGCATAGCGCAATCAGAGATTAAACAATGAACGCGCGTCCAGCGCGTCGAGCGCGTCGACGGCCAACTGGACAAAGTAGCACTTGACGCGTTATCGCGTCGTCCGCAGTCAAAGAGTTAAGGTTAAAAGGATAACACAAAAAAAGTCCTGGGTACTTGTTTCCATTGTGGTCCTATGTATTCAATTCATCAACATAGCATTGTTGCGTTGTGAGCTTGTAGTTATGACATTAAAAAAGGGATATTTTGTTTCCTCTAAGGTTCCAGGCTGCTGAACTGTGGCGTCTCTGAGATCTGTTCCAATGACAGTAAGTCTGTGAGATCTGTTCCAATGCCAGTAAGTCTGTGAGATCTGTTCTAATGACAGTAAGTCTGTGAGATCTGTTCCAATGACAGTAAGTCTGTGAGATCTGTTCCAATGACAGTAAGTCTGTGAGATCTGCTAAATATAGAATGCGTTATCTGGCCCTACGGGACCGGCAGGAAATGAGGTCCATTTCCGGAGGCGGGGAATAAACAGTCATCGCTCAGAAACCGGAGTTTTTCCTTTCTTAACAATTCCATTTTATTGTCAGAGTTCTCAGCAATCCATACATTTAGGTCAAATTAACGTACAGTCCTTAGAATCCATTTTATCCTGTTGGACGTGACCTCTGTGTGTAGCCGAAACACAGAGCCCCGTTTCTCACAACACCACCATATTATATGCAAACAGACATTTGACCTAGGACCTCCTTCTGACCACTCACAACACAGGTTTTTAGAACAATAGACTTCTTGGGCCAACCTTTCACAATGGATCTGCCTCCTTTATACTGACTCATGACAATTTACTTTAACCTATTTATAAAACTATACTTCATATTATGCAAGTTCATATTATGCAATCTTTGTTTAACATCTTATTACCTTCAAAATAAGACCACACATATATGTGTTCAACCTTGTATGAATGATTTAGACAAAAAGAGATGATTTAAGAGGACTTGACATTTTCCTTAGATTCAAGAAGAAAAGTTTACATGCAACTAACTGGTTTCTCCCCAACCACATTTGTTCACACTTTTGTACTTACTACAAAATAAGCTTTTACTGTGAAATAGTAATAACTACAAGAATTCAATTTGTCTTTACCAGAGGTCTGTGGGGAGAGAGAGAGAGACAACAAGCAACAGGCACTCTCGCATAATTAGAATGCGTCCTTGTGGGAACAAAGAACTCGGCCGGGTGTGGTGTTTTAGGTTCACACCCAAGACAATAGACAGGATAGCTAGAAGTGTTTACCTTAATTACCTCCACTCTAGCAGACAACCACATCTGTTCTCCCCCACTAACAGCCTTTTGGTCTCCTCGTTTTGGTCTCATTCTGACATGAAACATTCTTGACAATTTGTGTTCATAATATATTAATAGCATATTAACTTCATATTCCATAAGCACAGGACCCGATATTCACGACAAGAACACACATGTTCTACCTAAATATAGAACATGTGATAGCAGATCTACAAGCTCATGTGAGCTTGTAGATCTGCTATTTTAGAAAAATCGTGAAAATGTGTGCAAATCTTATATATATATTTTTGCTTCTAGGGATCTCTGGAACAACATATTTTGAGATATTTTTCACTTTTTTCATATATATATATATTTTTTTTATTGTTATATTTTTATATTTGTTATGTTTTAAAAAAATAGGATTTAAGGTCCTTGCACACTGGTGCGTCTTTTCGTTGCGTTTTATTTTTTTTCATTGTTTTTTCAATTTTTTTCATTGTTGTAAAAAAAACGCAACGAAAAGACGCACCAGTGTGCAAGGACCTTTAGAAAACATTTTTTGAATGGGCCTCAGGTCTTAATGGGTTAATTAAAGGACGTGTAACACTGGTTCTATTCGTTTCAAAACTGGCCTGAAAAAACAAACAAAAAAAACGATCTATCAGGAGATCATCTCTTGTTTATAGTGTTTTGTATTATTGTGAAACAATGTTATAAAAGTCCCCAGGACCTTTATTGTGTTATCCTTTTAGCCTTAAAGGAATAGTTCACCCAAATAAATGACTTATTTTATATCTATTACACGGCTTGAATTCATGGAGATTTATTTTAGTTTGTGTCACATTCCTGAGCCAATAATGTGATGACCGGTGGGTCTGCAGTAGGAGACTTGTGGACTGTCCTACCTGAGACATTAGCATCACATTATTAATAATATATATATTGTCTCAGGAATGAGACACTAAAAAGAATATCCATGATTTCAAGGCTTCATGGGGTTTGTAAATGATAGAAAATAAGTCATTTTGTTTCCTGTAACCCTTTAAGACCGGGAACGCATCCGTGTGTCTTTTTTAGATTTCTTTGGGCTATTCAAAAATAGCAGATCTACAAGCTCGTAGCACAGCACCGAGCGCCGCGCTACGAGCTTGAAAATGAAAATGTGTGCAAATCTTTGAATTTTTTTATTTTTAAAGCGAACATTTTAAACTCTGTTACAACTTTGATTTGAAATTTTTATTGGAGGATAAACCCCTTGAGATGCAGCATCTCGTCTTCCAGGGGGTCCTCAGGCACAACACACAAACATTGATACGAAACAATCACATAACATTCAACAACAACAAAACATACACATAAGGGCTCTCACACCATCCCAGACCAGTCTACATCTGTTACGCCATAATACAAATAATAATAATTAAAAAATTAAATAATAAAACAGTCAATTATGAAATCAAAAGCAAGAACAGTTAGATTTTAGGGAATCAAGCAGAGATATTTTGAAAACAGAAAATGAAATAATTGATCTAATTAAAGTGGATAAATTGTTCCAATCAGAAGGTGCTTTAAACTTAAAAGAACGTCTCCCAATTTCTTTGTTTATACCGACAGGTACCTCAAAAACAGGTTGTTGTGTATGACTTCTCGGGGGTCCCTGGAACAAAACATTTTGAGATGGTGGTCCATGGCCAAATACATAGGATTTTTGAGAACCACTGATTAGCAACATTCGTTGAGCTTGTAGATCTGCTATTTTTGCATAGCCCAAAGACATCTTAAAATGACACAGATGCGTCCCCGGTCTGAAAGGGTTAATGTCTTACTGTACCGCGTGCCGTTTACATTTCTGACTGTTTAAATATTCAACCAATCAAAACCCCCTTTAGGTAGTAGTTTCCCCACATTGTGCTGTATCCTCCACAGGGGCGTTCTACTGGATGCTGCTCAGCTGGAAGCACACAGCCAGCAGCAGGGTAAACACAGCTGTCCATGACTGGGTAAGAGCCAAGACAAAAATGGCAAGACTGTCCGGTTTACTTCCGTATCTGGGTGAAGTAGGCGGACGCCATTTTAGAAGACCGGAATGGTCTATGGGATAATGGTCTATCTTCATAAATTAACCATCTTTGGTAAGAGTATAAGGGCAAGTGTGGTAAAGACAGACACTGCCTTTCCCACTTTACCTTGACAGCCTCACATGTTCCATTATTTTCATTATTTTCTGTTTAATCATACTATTCATTTCATATTCATTTCATTTGTACAAACAACACAGATGCAATTGTTTGGTGGAAACATAACCACTTTATTAATCTCCACAGTTCAATCACCACACCAAACAAACAAACAAACACACATACTTGCCATGTCCTCTTCCTTGTTTGAGGATCAGAAAAGAGTACCACATGACCACAGTGCTCCTTATATAGAGGGGTATGGTAATTGGGACATACCATTTGTCAGGGGAGTGTGGGATTTTTCTGTGTAAGATATATTATGACTGAAAAGAGTTGTGTTGATAAAACATGTTTAATACTTACCTTTTGGATGATAATGATTTCTGTAAAATTTGGGAAAGTTTTCTTTGTTGATTTCACTAGTACTGTAGGTGAATGTGTG
This sequence comes from Gymnoscopelus braueri, assembly GCF_963280865.1. Classification (NCBI taxonomy): domain Eukaryota; kingdom Metazoa; phylum Chordata; class Actinopteri; order Myctophiformes; family Myctophidae; genus Gymnoscopelus; species Gymnoscopelus braueri. The sequence continues at coordinate 1,296,424 of NC_137623.1, forward strand.
GAGGTTACCTGTCCTTTAAGACAGATGGTTGAGGCCACTAGGTAGAGGCCATGCAGGTAGAATATGAGTCAGTCTAGTCTCAGGCCTGGGTCAGGAAAGTCATGGGCTCAATGCTGCTGCTGAAGCTCTGCACTTTATCTCAGTCTAACAGAGTCAGTTTATTCTCTGGACTGTTGCTTGTTTGAAGCATGTACGTTTATTGTTTTGTGTTTTTTTTATTCGAAACAATTTTTTAACATTATTTTTGTGCACACATTGGAAAATAAATCTGGTTTATTGAACCATTTGGTTTGTCATTCTGTCTACCTAGCCCTCATCAGAAAGAACTCTTTTACAGCAAGTGTTGCCAGATTTTGTGAGAGAAATAAGGAAAACAAGCCCAAAAGAAGCGACTATAAGTATAAGAGCTTGGTACGGACACCAGAACCTATGACTATAGGTTATAGTATAAGTATAAGTGTGCGCGCGTGTGTGTGTGTGTGCGTACGTGTGTGTGTATATTGATCGGTTGTCTCTCTGTCTCCCTCAGGTATCACATGTGTTTAGTTGTCATGACAACAACAGCACAGCCTCTCTGGAGCAACACCTCAATGAAACGGATCTGTGTGAAGGAGACAGCCGGCTTCAGGTCTGTCTGCCTGCCTGTCTGTCTGTCTGTCTGTCTGTCTGTCTAACATTTCCAAAACAGGGTAAATCATATAGGGCCATATTTTAGATCAATTAGGGCTACATTTCAAATAGTTCAACTAGCCGATGTACATGGACACGTTGTGAGCTTGTAGATCGGCTTTTTTTTACTATTTGAAAATGTTTTAAAAAATGGCAGAAGTTTAGGGATAATGGGTAAGGCACAGGCGAATATATGGCCCTATAGTCTTAACTGTTAACTCCCCCGGTTTCTCTGGTTATGTTTTTTATAGATGTTTTTTTGTTCCCTACATTTTCTCTCTCTCGCTCTCGCTCTCTCTCTTGCTCTCTCTCTCTCTGTGTCTCTCTCTCTCTCTCTCTGTCTCTCTCTCTCTCACTCAGACAGTAGAGGTGACCTGCAGTAGAACAGAGAACAGAAGGTAATAGAATATTCCACAGTTCATCACAGACTGTCTCATGTTGGTGCATTATGACCAACATAACTGACCTCTAGGGTCATATAGTTCATAGTTATCAATCATTTTGCTGGGGACCCCCCTGTAACACCCCCGAGAACCCTAGGGGGTCCCTGGACTCCCATTGGAGAACCACAGTCCTGCATTTAAACTCGTTGTTTTTTTGCACTTCAACGTGTGTGTGTGTGTGTGCGTGTGCGTGTGCGTGTGCGTGTGTGTGTGTGTGTGTGTGTGTGTGTGTGTGCAGCAGGGAGAGCTGCAGTGTGTTGCTACAGTTCAGCCGCCCCGTGTTGACCTGTCGTCTCCAGAGGTCACTGCGTAGGGCGGAGCCTAAGCAGCCCAAAGCTCGCCTGATTGGTCAGGTGGAGAGAGTCAGTGAGTAGCCAAGAGACTTCTCTATGTCAGTGGTCCTCAACCTTCTCTATGTCAGTGGTCCTCAAACTTCTTCTCTATGTCAGTGGTCCTCAACCTTCTCTATATCAGTGGTCCTCAAACTTCTTCTCTATGTCAGTGGTCCTCAACCTTCTCTATATCAGTGGTCCTCAACCTTCTTCTCTATGTCAGTGGTCCTCAACCTTCTCTATGTCAGTGGTCCTCAACCTTCTCTATATCAGTGGTCCTCAACCTTTTCATCTGATTGGGGACCCCTGAGATAATCATATTTCTGGTCAGTGACCTGTCTGTCTGTCTGTCTGTCTGTCTGTCTGTCTGTCTGTCTGTCTGTCTGTGTGTCCACAGTGCTGTGTGGTCCAGCCTCTCCATCAGTCAGTCAGCTGACCTGGGTGTCCAGTGACCTGACCCTGTCTGAGGTCTGCTCCCCTGACCACACCCCTCTCAGCTGGTCAGTACCGTGGAACGCACATTACCGTGGAACGCACACACACACACACACACATGCACACGCACACGCAATAGTGTCTATAGCAACGATATGTTCACGTCTGTGTCTCTATAGCAACGATATGTTTATGTCTGTGTCTCTATAGCAACGATATGTTTATGTCTGTGTCTCTATAGCAACGATATGTTTATGTCTGTGTCTCTATACTAACGATATGTTTATGTCTGTGTCTCTATAGCAACGATATGTTTATGTCTGTGTCTCTATACTAACGATATGTTTATGTCTGTGTCTCTATAGCAACGATATGTTTATGTCTGTGTCTCTATAGCAACGATATGTTTATGTCTGTGTCTCTATAGCAACGATATGTTTATGTCTGTGTCTCTATAGCAACGATATGTTTATGTCTGTGTCTCTATAGCAACGATATGTTTATGTCTGTGTCTCTATAGCAACGATATGTTTATGTCTGTGTCTCTATAGCAACGATATGTTTATGTCTGTGTCTCTATAGCAACGATATGTTTATGTCTGTGTCTCTATAGCAATTGCAGTGAGACACTCGCTGTGCTTCTGAATGACAGCTGTCTGGAGGGCCCGCCTCCGGAGCCTGTCTCCACAATTCCCAACATCGCACAGCGGCCTTCTGCTCAGCCAATGAACAGCATGACCACCCTGCAGGGGGCGCAATACAACTCCACCATCCCCACGTTCAACCAATCCAACACCACCGTCTCGGCGTTCAGCAGGCCGACCACGTCCACAGCCGCTCCGCTTGTTGTTACAGGCTCACATTTCGACGCCACCGACACCCCCCCGCCCCCAAGCACCACCCACTATGCTGAGGCCACGCCCCCAAGCACCACCCACTATGCTGAGGCCACGCCCCCAAACACCACTCACTATGCTGAGGCCACGCCCCCAAACACCACCCAATATGATGAGGCCACGCCCCCAAACACCACCCACTATGCTGAGGCCACGCCCCCAAACACCACCCACTATGATGAGGCTATGCCCCCAAACACCACTCACTATGTTGAGGCCACGCCCCCAAACGCCACTCACTATGCTGGGGCCACGCCCCCAAACACCACCCACTATGCTGAGGCCACGCCCACAAACACCACTCGCTATGCTGAGGCCACGCCCCCAAACACCTCATTGGAGCCGACACGGCAAGCTGCTCCATATACGGCTGCCTCCTCTGGTTTTCCTCTGACCACGGTGGATCATTTAACCATCGCCTCCATCACCCACAGCCCGTATGCAGCGGCTAACGGAGTCGTTACCACGGTTACCACGACTACGTTTCCCCCCGATAACGCCACCGTGTACAAGCTAGCGACTCCCGTCGATTATCACACGACTTCACAGATCAGCTCAAATCTACAAAGTACTGCAGAACTCCACCCCACAACAACGTCTCCCGATATCGTGCAAAATGTAACCAGTGCTGCTGGAACAAACGGTACAAATGTTGCAAGTAACGCAACGCTTCACCACACCACGATGTCTCCCCATAAGACAACACTCAACCACACCACGATGTCTCCCCATAAGACAACACTCAACCACACCACGTTGTCTCCCCATAAGACAACACTCAACCACACCACGATGTCTCCCCATAAGACAACACTCAACCACACCACGATGTCTCCCCATGAGACAACACTCAACCACACCACGATGTCTCCCCATGAGACAACACTCAACCACACCACGATGTCTCCCCATAAGACAATGGAGTATGATTTAACTGCTGCCAGCACCGGCCACATACTACAGAGCAGCACAACACTACGTACAACTACGATACGTCCTGATAACACACCAGCAAACAATGGTGCAGTTATACAGAACATAACTCTAGCGGACGAGACAACACTACCTACAACCTCTACCCAGCGTCATACAGAGGAGACAACACTACCTACAACCTCTACCCAGCGTCATATAGAGGAGACAACACTAGCTACAACCTCTACCCAGCGTCATACAGTGGAGACAACACTACCTACAACCTCTGCCCAGCGTCATACAGAGGAGACAACACTACCTACAACCTCTACCCAGCGTCATATAGAGGAGACAACACTACCTACAACCTCTACCCAGCGTCATATAGAGGAGACAACACTACCTACAACCTCTACCCAGCGTCATACAGAGGAGACAACACTACCTACAACCTCTACCCAGCGTCATATAGAGGAGACAACACTACCTACAACCTCTACCCAGCGTCATACAGAGGAGACAACACTACCTACAACCTCTACCCAGCGTCATACAGAGGAGACAACACTACCTACAACCTCTACCCAGCGTCATATAGAGGAGACAGCACTACCTACAACCTCTGCCCAGCGTCATACAGAGGAGACAACACTACCTACAACCTCTACCCAGCGTCATATAGAGGAGACAACACTACCTACAACCTCTGCCCAGCGTCATACAGAGGAGACAGCACTACCTACAACCTCTGCCCAGCGTCATACAGACGAGACAACACTACCTACAACCTCTGCCCAGCGTCATACAGACGAGACAACACTACCTACAACCTCTACCCAGCGTCATATAGAGGAGACAACACTACCTACAACCTCTGCCCAGCGTCATACAGACGAGACAACACTACCTACAACCTCTGCCCAGCGTCATATAGAGGAGACAACACTACCTACAACCTCTACCCAGCGTCATACAGACGAGACAACACTACCTACAACCTCTACCCAGCGTCATATAGAGGAGACAACACTACCTACAACCTCTACCCAGCGTCATACAGCACTAAACAATGTCACAGTATTTCCTCACAACTCAGCGCTAGATGATGTCACTTCATCTGCAGATAACGCCACAACTTTGGCTCCACACGGCACACCGATGTACGATCACACAGCTAACCACACAGCTAAAGACACAGCTGACAACACAACTTATACCTCCACCCCGATGTCGCACGTCTCGGTGACAAACGACCGCAGTGACACCAACGTGACAGCAGGTGTCTCTGCTGCTGCTGGCATCAGTTCCGAGACCAACTTCACGCTCAGCTCAACCGCTTCTGCCACAGTCACCAATCAACCAACCACGGAGTCTGGCTTTAATCTGTCTGCATCATCAATGACTGATGCCTCCGCCGCACGGGTCCTAACGTCAACCACAACCAGCTCAACCAGACCAACTATAACCACAACCAGACCAAATATAACCACAACCAGACCAACTCTAACCACAACCAGCTCAACCAGACCAACTATAACCACAACCAGACCAAATATTACCACAACCAGACCAACTCTAACCACAACCAGCTCAACCAGACCAAATATAACCACAACCAGTTCAACTGGACCAAATATAACCACAATCAGACCAACTCTAACCACAACCAGTTCTACAAGACCAACTACAACCACAACCACAACAAACACAGCTAGACCAATTATAACCACAACCGGCTTAACTAACCCAACTATAACTACAACCAACACGACTAGACCAAATATAACCACAACCAGACCAAATACGACCATAACCAGACCAATTATAACCACAACCAGTTCAACTGGACCAACTCTAACCAGAACCAGCTCAACCAGGCAAATTATAACCACAACAAGTTCAACTCTAACCACAACCAGTTCAACTAAACCAAATACAAGAAGAACCAACACAACTAGACCAAATATAACCACAACCAACACAACTAGACCAATTGTTGCCATATTTGGTCCACCTAGAGCCCAGGTCAATCAAACTGAGGTGTTCATGTCTACAGCTGTTACCACAACACTCCACCACCCTGGTACCGCCACAGGTATGTATGTATTGTATTGTATGTATTGTATGTATTGTATGTATTGTATGTATTGTATGTGCATAATGTCCAACACCCTTTACTTCTGATGATGGTTCATTTATTTATGCTTCATTATAATCACTTAATTGATAGTGTTGTTGGTTAACATGTAAGGCTGTGTTCTGTGCTGCTGTAACTGAAGACATTTCAGTATTTGCTGTTACAGAACCTGCTTTACCTTCACTGATGCTTGTAGACGGCAGTGTACCTACGGAGGAAGAGCAGAGGAAAGAAGCAGCAGAACTTCTGGGTCAGACTCAGAATGCTACTCAACTCAACTCCTCTCAGGTGAGGGCTCAAACCTCTCATCTCCATATTATAACTTTAAGAGTTTTTCCGTAAATCAACGCCCTACTGGATCATACTACAGCGTCACACAAAAGCATCAAAAGTAACAGATACACAGAGCTTTTTCGCGCCGCGTTTGGAGCGTGTGGATCTGCTACTAATGATGTTTTATTTCATTTTAATCCTGAAAAGTCACAGTTTTGGACATAATGTGATTTCCACCCGACAGAGACGCTATATATACATGTTTGAAGAGTTTCATTCCCAGATTAGAGTCAGTTATAGCCTGTATTAGAAACGTATATTTCTGCCTCCAACTAATCAATACATCCCAAAGAAGCACATATACACGGACAACACAGCTGTAGTATTTAGCAGCCACTGGGTCGGTTGCACAAATGAGAAAAAGACAAATGTTGTGAATCAGACCTCAAAGGTTTCATGACATCAAATTCATTTTTTTTTTTTTCTCCAGGTTTTTTTATTTGGTTTTCTGACCTCAATTACACCAAGATAAAAACCTGAACTTTGAATGGTTTTCTGAATAATTAGGCTCAGAAACGTGCGGTGATTGACCCGTGGACCTCACCTCCCCTTGTGGTCTCCTGATAGATGTTTTATACATTAACCTCCCCTTATGGTCTCCTGATAGATGTTTTATACATTAACCTCCCCTTGTGGTCTCCTGATAGATGTTTTATACATTAACCTCCCCTTGAGGTCTCCTGATAGATGTTTTATACATTAACCTCCCCTTGTGGTCTCCTGATAGATGTTTTATACATTAACCTCCCCTTGTGGTCTCCTGATAGATGTTTTATACATTAACCTCCCCTTGAGGTCTCCTGATAGATGTTTTATACATTAACCTCCCCTTGTGGTCTCCTGATAGATGTTTATACATTAACCTCCCCTTATGGTCTCCTGATAGATGTTTTATACATTAACCTCCCCTTATGGTCTCCTGATAGATGTTTTATACATTAACCTCCCCTTGTGGTCTCCTGATAGATGTTTTATACATTAACCTCCCCTTGAGGTCTCCTGATAGATGTTTTATACATTAACCTCCCCTTGTGGTCTCCTGATAGATGTTTTAAACATTAACCTCCCCTTGTGGTCTCCTGATAGATGTTTTATACATTAACCTCCCCTTATGGTCTCCTGATAGATGTTTTATACATTAACCTCCCCTTATGGTCTCCTGATAGATGTTTTATACATTAACCTCCCCTTGTGATCTCCTGATAGATGTTTTATACATTAACCTCCCCTTGTGGTCTCCTGATAGATGTTTTATACATTAACCTCCCCTTGTGGTCTCCTGATAGATGTTTTATACATTAACCGTTTACTATTGTAGGTGGAGGAGGTGGTGGAGAGGCTGGAGAAGATCCTAGAAGGTCCTACTGTGTCCCAGTCAGTGGGACAGACGGCCATTGACGTCATCAGCAACCTGATGGAGGGAGAGTCACACACCCTCTCTGGCTCCGCTAATAGGTGTGGCGCACACACACACACACACACACACACACACACACACACACACACACACACACACACACACACACACACACACACACACACACACACACACACACCTGGGTTTGTATTTGAGAGGACATTTTACACATTTTTTTCGAAAGCCATTTACCTGAAGCCTAAAACCGAAAAATAGCAGCTCTACAAGCTCACAACACACCGCGCTGCGACACACTGTGAGCTTGTAGATCGGTGCAGGACACCAGCACGCAAATAAATGTAAATCAGTCATAACTCTTACCTCTAATCCCTAAACCTAACCTCTTTATGTCTAACCCTAAACCTAACCTCTAAATGTCTAATCCTAAACCTAACCTCTAAATGTCTAATCCTAAACCTAACCCTCTAAATGTCTAATCCTAAACCTAACCTCTAAATGTCTAACCCTAAACCTAACCTCTAAATGTCTAATCCTAAACCTAACCCTCTAAATGTCTAATCCTAAACCTAACCTCTAAATGTCTAACCCTAAACCTAACCTCTAAATGTCTAATCCTAAACCTAACCTCTAAATGTCTAATCCTAAACCTAACCCTCTAAATGTCTAATCCTAAACCTAACCTCTAAATGTCTAATCCTAAACCTAACCTCTAAATGTCTAATCCTAAACCTAACCTCTAAATGTCTAACCCTAAACCTAACCTCTAAATGTCTAATCCTAAATCTAACCTCTAAATGTCTAATCCTAAACCTAACCTCTAAATGTCTAATCCTAAACCTAACCCTCTAAATGTTTAATCCTAAACCTAACCTCTAAATGTCTAACCCTAAACCTAACCTCTAAATGTCTAATCCTAAATCTAACCTCTAAATGTCTAATCCTAAACCTAACCTCTAAATGTCTAATCCTAAACCTAACCTCTAAATGTCTAAACCTAACCTCTAAATGTCTAATCCTAAACCTAACCTCTAAATGTCTAATCCTAAACCTAACCTCTAAATGTCTAATCCTAAACCTAACCCTCTAAATGTCTAAACCTAACCTCTAAATGTCTAATCCTAAACCTAACCTCTAAATGTCTAAACCTAACCTCTAAATGTCTAATCCTAAACCTAACCTCTAAATGTTTAATCCTAAACCTAACCTCTAAATGTCTAAACCTAACCTCTAAATGTCTAATCCTAAACCTAACCTCTAAATGTCTAATCCTAAACCTAACCTCTAAATGTCTAATCCTAAATCTAACCTCTAAATGTCTAATCCTAAACCTAACCTCTAAATGTCTAATCCTAAACCTAACCTCTAAATGTCTAATCCTAAACCTAACCTCTAAATGTCTAATCCTAAACCTAACCTCTAAATGTCTAATCCCTAAACCTAACCTCTAAATGTCTAAACCTAACCTCTAAATGTCTAATCCTAAACCTAACCTCTAAATGTCTAATCCTAAACCTAACCTCTAAATGTCTAATCCTAAACCTAACCTCTAAATGTCTAATCCTAAACCTAACCCTCTAAATGTCTAATCCTAAACCTAACCCTCTAAATGTCTAATCCCTAAACCTAACCCTCTAAATGTCTAATCCTAAACCTAACCTCTAAATGTCTAATCCTAAACCTAACCTCTAAATGTCTAATCCTAAACCTAACCTCTAAATGTCTAATCCTAAACCTAACCTCTAAATGTCTAATCCTAAACCTAACCTCTAAATGTCTAATCCTAAACCTAACCTCTAAATGTCTAATCCTAAACCTAATGAAGTGGCAATCTTCTCTCTTCCCTGTTAGATTGCCCTTCTGTGTAACAGTTCTTAGCAATCAGCTTGACGCACAAAATAAGTCCTCAGAAACAGTAAAAAATCAACAAAGGTGCTTTACTTTAAATTAAACAGTACAACTTATTTCTCTAAAGTGTGGTCAAAAAACTGTGTTGCTCCTCACACTGCTTCACTCTAATGAACAAACAGAAAACCCCACCCAGCCTAAGTGAGTGACTAATCAAATAACAGGGGAGCAACCCATGAGGCTTAATTACTCAGTGCAATCAAAGAGCCTACTTGCAGGCTGTGTGTGACCCAATACAGGTCATACCAATATCAATTCAGGTCATACCAATATCAATTCAGGTCATACCAATAATGGCTCTTACATTTCCAGCCCCTAATTGTTTTACCATTAACTCAAACAATTACAAATGTACACAAATAAACACAAAGAGCCATAACATTCATCATGCATCACAAAAGGTTAAGTAATCTTCATTTCTATAATCCACATTTCTTGACATCTTCACATGATTACACTGCTTGCTTCAACAGGCAGCGTTTGGTTATGGGTCTGTCTAATATGTTAGTTTTGGTCTGCACACTACAGTAACTCGTCTCACTGTACCGCTGGAGTCTGGTAATGTTTTTATTACTCTGCCCAGGATCCAAGATTTCGAGGGGCAGCTTCATCCATTATCAAGATGATATCTCCTGACAGGAAGGTCCTGTCTGATCATTCTGTCCATTTTGACAGCAACAACAGCTGCTGTTAGTTCCAGTCGTGGCATTGTAACATGCTTCAGAGGCGTCACTCCAGATTTTCCCATCAGGAAAGAACAATGTTTTTTGTTCTCCTGGTTGGTGATGTCTGGTCCTTGAAGCAACTGCTCACTTAGCGAGGTTCCCTGATTCTTTGGGTGATACACCCCGTGGTGAGGGATGCACCACACTCTGCCATCATTGCGACTGAGTTGCTCAACAGGTATTTTTTCGGCATAGCCATTTTCAATGACACTTTTCGTGAAGGTTTTGTAACCTTCATGGAATTCTTGATTTCTCTTGAATTTTCTCTTGAGAGTATCATCACGTTGCAAGGCAATGCAGCGGTTATTTGGCATTCCGATGTTTTCATTTCTCAGAGGCAAACTCGTGCAATAATGTCCATCAACCAGTTTCGCTGGCCTTGTGGTTAGGTGCATGAGTTGACGATCCTCTTGAGACATCCCGTCCTTCTCTTCACAGCTTCGCTCCGGGATATCTGTGTTATACTGCTTGACTAGCAGTTCTTCTATGTCTGTAACTGAGATGTGATTGACGGTGAAGCTCTGCAGTTTATCACTGGCAGACTTGATGCCATCTCCTTTTCTAAGGGGTCCATTTATCACCCATCCCAGGGCAGTTTTGACGGCGTAAGGCCCCTCGCCCTCGCTATTGATGACCTGCCATGGCTCAATGGCTTTAGGGATGTTGGCACCTATGAGTAAACCAACCTCTGCTTCAATGCGTGGCAGACGCACCTCCTTCAGGTAAGGCCATTGCAAAACATCTTCCTGTTGTGGGATGTTTTCTTTCTTTACAGGGATGTGGGGGTGTGTTAACACCTTCGGCAGTTCAATGTAAGTATTTCCTTCAATTCCACACACCTCCAGGTCTGATAGAACACAACTCTTCATCAACTTGTGACTATCTTGACTCATTGTGTCTAGATGATACCGGATGCTCTTTCCTTTAAGGTTTAGTGCTCTCTGTAGACCCTCAGTGCAAAAGGTTGCAGTACTTCCTGGGTCTACGAAGGCATATGTTTCCACATATCTTTCACTCTTTTGGGATTTCACTTTTACTGGTACCACGGCTAGGACACATTCTCCAGCCCCAGTGCTTCCACAAGCCTCATGGCCCAGTGACACATAGGCACTGGAAACTACATCACTCTCAGTGGTGCTTTCTTCAACCTCTCTGGGTGCACTGTTATCTTCTTTCATGACATGAAGTATGTCTGGATGCAATTGAGAACAGGTCTGGCACTTTATTCTCTTTTCGCAACCTCTACTGAGGTGCCCTACTGTAAGGCATCCAAAGCACAGGCCTTTAGACTTGAGGAAGTCTATCCGTTCTTTGTTTGTCAGATCTTTAATCTTATTGCAGACAGCAAGAGCATGATTCTTCTGACAGTATAAACATGGTTTGTGGAAAGCTACAGCCACATCCTTAACTGGACTGCTTTTCTTGAATGTTTCTGTTGTGTCTTGTACACCTGTTTCTTCTGTGGTTGTGTCATGAACACCAGCAGCAAAACTGCTCTCCCTCCTACCAAACCTCTCGCTGGTTCTCTCCTTCGCAACTTTCTCCTTTCCTTTTGTGGCTTGATAATTCTCTACCACATCTCCAAAAAGAGGATCCAGGGCTACTTTGGCCTGGCGGTCAATAAAATCGACTAGGTTAGAAAACCTTGCTCGTCCTCTTCCTCTCTCATGGATCTCAAATGCAGTTGTTCTCCACCTTTCCTTAAGTTTATAAGGTAGCTTTGAAACGACCACTCGCATGTTCGTAGGATTATCCATTTCGTCCATGAATTCTATGTCATCCATGGTGTTCCTACAGCCAATCAGGAAAAGGGCATAGGTTCTCAATGCTTTGCCGTCCTCCGATTTGATTTGAGGCCATTTCAATGCCTTATCCAGGTATGCATTGGCTATATTAAGCTCATCTCCATAATGCCTTTGGAGTAACTTAGTGGCCTCGATGTAGGCTCTATCTGCTGACATATGCTCGCAGCTTCGAACGAGCTCCTGTGGCTCCCCACTTGTATATTGCTCCAAGTAGTAAAGCTTGTCCTTCAAACTGTCAGTTTTGCTATCCACAGCATGCTCAAAAGCCCTGATGAAGGATTTGTAAGTGAGAGGGTCACCTGTAAATATTGGAATGTCCTTGCAAGGGAGGTTAGACATAGCCTGCTGTTTGACAAGCATTTCAGTAATCACATTTTGCCTCTGCATGACTTGACACAGCTCACTTTCGTTATTTCTTGATTGAACATGACTATTATCGTGAAATTGATCATGTGCATGCTGCACCAGTCTGCTTGGAGCATGTCTCAGACTGTATCCATTATCCTGAGCTTGGTCAGGTTGTGTGTTTTGTGCAAACTGCACCGGTCTGCTTGTTGCATGTCTCTGACTGTAACCATTATCATGGGATTGATCATGCTGTGTGCTTTGTGCAGACTGCACCGGTCTGCTTGTAGCATGTCTCTGACTGTAACCATTGTCATGGGATTGATCATGTGCAGACTGCACCGGTCTGCTTGGAACTTGTCTTCCTGCAGCAATACTCAAAGTTGGCTTAACATCACTTCTTTTTTGTTTTGATGCGCCACTGACATTGTCATATTCTTGAAGCACCCTGAGCTTTGCGCTGGATGCAGCAATAGCAGTATCAACATCCAGTTGTTCCTTTTTAGCTTTTAATTGTGCCTCCTCAATTTCAAGTGCTTGTTTTACTTTTAATGCAGTTGAACGTTCAATCAGTGCAGCACGCTCTGCTTCTTCCATAATACGTGCTGAGGACACTTTGGTCGCTGTGGACCGTGAAGACTTTGAGGATGAAGATAAAGATGACTTATGGCCGGCAGATGAGGCAGATTTACTCGTACTGCTTTTCTGTACTGTCTTAACTTGAGACACGCTGTCCTCTACTCTCACATCATCTTCATGAGGTGTGCCTGCTGGACATTCACTTGCACTAGCATTCTCTTCTCTTATTTTAATCCACATTGCAATACACCAGTTCTCTGTATTTTCCACAAAGTCATTTATGGGCGCTGATTTGGGTTCAAACCAGTTTTGTTGATCAGCTTGTCTTTCATCTTCATCTAGCAAGGCTATCACCTCAGCATTAATGTCTTCAAACTCTTTCTTCGCTTTGCAAAAGTTATGTCTAAGCATCTCCTCCACTACATTCACATTTGAGCCATCAAGTTTTAAGTTTTCCATATTTCTCATCATGGTAGACAGTTGAGACAATTTACCTCTTCTAGTTCCAATGAACCTGCTGAGTCTGTCTTCCATTGCTCTTTCAGTGAGCTTCAATGCCCTCCTATGGTCAGAACCATCCATATTCTCTCCTTCTTCCATCTTGAGCAAAGTTTTTTGACTTTATGAAGTGGCAATCTTCTCTCTTCCCTGTTAGATTGCCCTTCTGTGTAACAGTTCTTAGCAATCAGCTTGACGCACAAAATAAGTCCTCAGAAACAGTAAAAAATCAACAAAGGTGCTTTACTTTAAATTAAACAGTACAACTTATTTCTCTAAAGTGTGGTCAAAAAACTGTGTTGCTCCTCACACTGCTTCACTCTAATGAACAAACAGAAAACCCCACCCAGCCTAAGTGAGTGACTAATCAAATAACAGGGGAGCAACCCATGAGGCTTAATTACTCAGTGCAATCAAAGAGCCTACTTGCAGGCTGTGTGTGACCCAATACAGGTCATACCAATATCAATTCAGGTCATACCAATATCAATTCAGGTCATACCAATAATGGCTCTTACACCTAACCTCTAAATGTCTAATCCTAAACCTAACCTCTAAATGTCTAATCCCTAAACCTAACCTCTAAATGTCTAAACCTAACCTCTAAATGTCTAATCCTAAACCTAACCTCTAAATGTCTAATCCTAAACCTAACCTCTAAATGTCTAATCCTAAACCTAACCTCTAAATGTCTAATCCTAAACCTAACCCTCTAAATGTCTAATCCTAAACCTAACCCTCTAAATGTCTAATCCCTAAACCTAACCCTCTAAATGTCTAATCCTAAACCTAACCTCTAAATGTCTAATCCTAAACCTAACCTCTAAATGTCTAATCCTAAACCTAACCTCTAAATGTCTAATCTAAACCTAACCCCCAACCTGAATATTTTCCTAATTGTAAACGTATCTCTAAAAACGTCTTTGTAACCATAAAACAAAACAAACAGACAGACAGACAGACAGACAGACAGACAGACACTCTTAATCCAGAGTGACTTTTGCAAGGTAAACATAAGGTAATACATCACATGTATAGACATAGTAATCTATAGGATCATAGCTAAACCAAGAACCTATCATCAGTCTAAACAGAATTATATCAAATGAAATCAATAATGTGTACATGTAAACTACACACAGGATGCCAAGTGTCTACATATATGTGTCATTGAGATGTTTCTCCTCTCTGATAGGCTGATCAGAGCAGTAGAAGACCTACATATATGTGTCTATATGTGTCATTGAGATGTTCCTCCTCTCTGATAGGCTGATCAGAGCAGTGGAAGACCTGGGCTTGAAGCTGGTGGTCCGAGGGGGGGAGGAGGAGGCGGTCCTCTCCTCTGCCTCCCTGACCCTGGCGGTCAGGACCGTGGACTGGACCCGCTTCACTGGGATGACCTTCAACATCATCAGCCCCACCAACGTCCAGGTAGAGCCTCATGCACTGCTTCTCAAAGTGGGGGTCCGGGGACCCCCAGGGGTCCTTTTGGGGGCGTGGGTTCCACAGGGTCCCCAGCAAAAATGTGTTACTATAGCATCACACTAATTGTTTACCTTTTATACTTTGGCTGTTCAAAAATAGCAGATCTGCTATTTTTGAAAATAGATTTTTTTTGTAAATCTTTGAATGTAAAATGTTTTAAAGCAAACATTTTAACTGATATCTTTGCTTCTGTGGGGGGGGGGGGGGTCCCTTTTTTTCGGCGGTGTAGCCGCCCCTATAAGTGGGGTTGGGACACCTCATTAGTACACCCTTTCCTGCACTGTGATTGGCCCATAATAGTACACCCCTCTACATTAGTACACCCCTAGCTGTACTGTGATTGGCTGACTCTATTCAGCACTGTGATTGGATAGCGAGACACATGACAAAACTAATAACCTATAAATAGGACTATGCACTTAAAAAAAAACAAATTTTTTTAAAGTGAGCTTCCATCACTGTGATGACCACACCGCCCACTTCACACTGGGTGTGATTTTTTTAAATGTATTTTTATTAATCTTTTTCAGATACAGGCTTTATGAAAAAAACATTCAAAGAACCTATCACTGATCTGCAGCTACTCCACAAGGTTCCCAGTTCGCTCAACCCAGAGTTAGTGTAGAAGTGTCCTTGAGCAAGACACTGAACCCCTAATTGCTCCTGATGAGCAGGTTGGTGCCATGCATGGTTTCCTCCTCCATCGGTGTATGAATGTGTGTGTGAATGTGTGTGTGAATGTGTGTGTGAATGTGTGTGAATGTGTGTGTGTGAATGTGTGTATGAATGTGTGTATGAATGTGTGTGTGAATGTGTGTATGAATGTGTGTGTGAATGTGTGAATGTGTGTGTGTGAATGTGTGTATGAATGTGTGTATGAATGTGTGTATGAATGTGTGTATGAATGTGTGTGTGAATGTGTGTGTGAATGTGTGTATGAATGTGTGTATGAATGTGTGTGTGAATGTGTGTGTGAATGGATGAATGTAATGCACATGTAAAGCGCGTTGGATAAAAGCCAACTTTACCATTTTACCAAAGTGCTTCACATAGATTGTGCATTACATTCACACACATTCACACACCGATGGTGGAGGAAACCATGCAAGGCACCAATCTGTTCATCTGGAGCAATTAGGGGTTCAGCATCTTCCTCAAGGACACTTCCACACTAACTCTTCTGGGGGAGCCCTGGATCGAACGGGGAACCTCGCGGTTCCCATCCGGCCGCTCTACCGGCCACTCTACCCCTGAGCCACTGCTGCCCCTACACACAACACTGTTATCCTACTGACTCACCTGCCAGTGAGGAGCCCCCACCGGGACGACTGCTCCTCCCGCCCAACACTCCCTGCTGACAGGTGCCGCCTCAGCCTGTAGGAGTACAATGACCGATATCACCCTCCTCCTCCTCCTCCTCCTCCTCCTCCTCCTCCTCCTCCTCCTCCTCCTCCTTCTCCTCCTCCTCCTCCCCGCCCTTCCCTCCCCTGAACTCGGGACAGTTGTGTTCACATTGACGCCCGGCCAAGCCGGATGCACCACGGTGGATTTGAACCCACAACCTCTGTGGTGGTGGAGCAGGGACTTAACCACTGAGCCACACGAGCGCTAAGATCAGGTAAAGTTGAAGAGTGAAGATGTCATTGTGTGTGTGTGTGTGTGTGTGTGTGTGTGTGTGTGTGTGTGTGTGTGTGTGTGTGTGTGTGTGTGTGTGTGTGTGTGTGTGTGTGTGTGTGTGTGTGTGTGTGTGTGTGTGTGTGTGTGTGTGTAGGTGAGCGTTCTAGGCGGGCCCCGGGCCAGGCTCTGGGACACAGTGGTAGCCTCGGTGCTTCTCCCCTCCTCTCTCACCACCGGTCTGAGTCCAGAGGAACAACGGCAGGCCAGTAGAGTCCAGTTCACCTACTACAACATCACCTCTCTGTTTCAGGTAGGATACACATTCATTCATTCATTGTCGGGGGGTCGGTAGCGCTGTCCCCTCACAGCTAGAGGGGGGGGGTTGTCTTCTCCTCAGCGTCATCAGTGCCCATACCCTACATAGGGTTGACGAAAGGGCCCACTCTGTGTGGAGTTTGCATGTTCTCCCCGTGTCTCCTAGGGTAGGTACCCTCACAAAAAACATCCAGTAATCCTGGTCTCTATACTGCCTCCCCCTGGTTGGAATAACGTGTTCCTTCCACACGCTACGTCCTACCGGGGAAACTCCCTCCTGTCAGGTGATAAGAAGCAGCCTGCTCACTCCTCATGCATTGAAAGAGGCATGAGCTCAGTTCTGGGCTCTCCCCAGGCTGGCAGAGGGAGAGTAGCGCCCAGGATTACAAGCTTAAGCATTGGCACTGGGTGAAAAATGGGTTACAAAAATCGTGAAAAAAAAAATACATTCATTCTGTTTCAGGTACAGATGTTCAGGTAACCACATTGTTTATATGTCTCCTCTTACAGGACGTAACCCTGGGTAACCACATTGTTTATATGTCTCCTCTTACAGGACGTAACCCTGGGTAACCACATTGTTTATATGTCTCCTCTAACAGGATGTAACCCTGGGTAACCACATTGTTTATATGTCTCCTCTTACAGGACGTAACCCTGGGTAACCACATTGTTTATATGTCTCCACTAACAGGACGTAACCCTGGGTAACCACATTGTTTATATGTCTCCTCTAACAGGACGTAACCCTGGGTAACCACATTGTTTATATGTCTCCTCTTACAGGATGTAACCCTGGGTAACCACATTGTTTATATGTCTCCTCTAACAGGACGTAACCCTGGGTAACCACATTGTTTATATGTCTCTTCCTCTAACAGGATGTAACCCTGGGTAACCACATTGTTTATATGTCTCCTCTAACAGGATGTAACCCTGGGTAACCACATTGTTTATATGTCTCCTCTTACAGGACGTAACCCTGGGTAACCACATTGTTTATATGTCTCCTCTAACAGGACGTAACCCTGGGTAACCACATTGTTTATATGTCTCCTCTAACAGGACGTAACCCTGGGTAACCACATTGTTTATATGTCTCCTCTAACAGGACGTAACCCTGGGTAACCACATTGTTTATATGTCTCCTCTAACAGGATGTAACCCTGGGTAACCACATTGTTTATATGTCTCCTCTAACAGGACGTAACCCTGGGTAACCACATTGTTTATATGTCTCCTCTAACAGGACGTAACCCTGGGTAACCACATTGTTTATATGTCTCCTCTAACAGGACGTAACCCTGGGTAACCACATTGTTTATATATCTCCTCCTCTAACAGGATGTAACCCTGGGTAACCACATTGTTTATATGTCTCCTCTAACAGGATGTAACCCTGGGTAACCACATTGTTTATATGTCTCCTCTAACAGGATGTAACCCTGGGTAACCACATTGTTTATATGTCTCCTCTAACAGGATGTAACCCTGGGTAACCACATTGTTTATATGTCTCCTCTAACAGGACGTAACCCTGGGTAACCACATTGTTTATATGTCTCCTCTAACAGGACGTAACCCTGGGTAACCACATTGTTTATATGTCTCCTCTAACAGGACGTAACCCTGGGTAACCACATTGTTTATATGTCTCCTCTAACAGGACGTAACCCTGGGTAACCACATTGTTTATATGTCTCCTCTAACAGGATGTAACCCTGGGTAACCACATTGTTTATATGTCTCCTCTAACAGGATGTAACCCTGGGTAACCACATTGTTTATATGTCTCCTCTAACAGGACGTAACCCTGGGTAACCAGACCGTGGTCAGTCCCATCCTGGGCTCCAGTGTGTCCAACCTGTCCATCAGCAACCTGACAGAGAACATAGAGTTTACCATCCAGAACATCCACCCTGTGAGTGTTAGAACATAGAGTTTACCATCCAGAACATCCACCCTGTGAGTGTTAGAACATAGAGTTTACCATCTAGAACATCCACCCTGTGAGTGTTAGTTTAGCATTAGACAGATTGATATGAGCCAATCAGCTGCTCTGAGTCTTTGATTAAACCACCCAGAGGCTCCTGGTAAAACATTTGATTCTGTGTGAAAAAAAAACATTTAAAACAGCAAAATAATGCTATTTATGTAAATATAGCATCATATAATCATATAATTTATGTAAATATGGCATCATATAATCATATAATTTATGTAAATATAGCATCATATAATCATATAATTTATGTAAATATAGCATCATATAATCATATAATTTATGTAAATATGGCATCATATAATCATATCATTTATGTAAATATAGCATCATATAATCATATCATTTATGTATTTTCGGAAATCTCTATGGGAAAAAATGAACAGGCTTTCTATCTGAGGGAACCACAAAATGGCCGCTACTGCTACACCCTATAACAGAACGCTTTATTCAGGGGTTGACCAAGCATTCAACCAAGCCTAAAATAAGTGATGATGGTTGTTTCTCTGCCACCTGCTGGACAACTTTATATTACACATACATAGATAGATAAATAGATAGATAGACATATACACAATAAGTGATGATAATGGTTGTTTCTCTGTCACCTGCAGGACAACTTCAGAGCATCCTGTGTGTTCTGGGACTTCAGTCTGAATGGTGAGGCATGTCAGTGTTTATATCCTACTGCAGGGGTCTACAACAGGGGGTCCGGGACCCCTAGGGGGTCCTCAGGGTTACTACAGGGGAGCCGCTAAATCCTTTTTTTTTTATTTTTAACATTAACCACTTCAACCTTAACTAACCCTAACAACCTTGCGGGGCTGTAAGCATTTTGTATTTTTTAATAGTTTTTATTTTCTCCGTCCGGCTGGACGGCCGAAGGTAAGAGATTATGTGTTCGCCCCCTGTCCGTATGTCTGTCGTTTTTTTGTTTGTCCGTCTGTGAACAGCGCTCAGGCACCGCTGGACCGGTGTGAAGCTTTGCACGTGCACTCCCGGTAGGCTAAGGAAGAACTTTCAAATCGGCCTCATGTGGGCACAATAAACAGGCCTCATGTGGGCACAATAAACAGGCCTCATGTTGGCACAATAAACAGGCCTCATGTGGGCACAATAAACAGGCCTCATGTGGGCACAATAAACAGGCCTCATGTTGGCACAATAAACAGGCCTCATGTGGGCACAATAAACAGGCCTCATGTGGGCACAATAAACAGGCCTCATGTGGGCACAATAAACAGGCCTCATGTGGGCACAATAAACAGGCCTCATGTGGGCACAATAAACAGGCCTCATGTTGGCACAATAAACAGGCCTCATGTGGGCACAATAAACAGGCCTCATGTGGGCACAATAAACAGGCCTCATGTGGACACAATAAACAGGCCTCATGTGGGCAC
>NC_137623.1:1319140-1334140 GCF_963280865.1 Gymnoscopelus braueri
GTGTGTGTGTGTGTGTGTGTGTGTGTGGGGCGTCGCCCACGTGAGCAGTCCTAGCCAATCAACGACAACAAACAAACACGGAACATTGGACATCTGGGGGCGTGGAAAGCCAATCGTAATAATCAATAGTGTCACGCACCAAGACACCATAGTGTCACGACCATGTTCCTGGTCCTCACAAGAAAAACTAAAGTTTTATGGTTAAAACGGATGTTAACGTCCTCAACATCAAGTCTTATGAGCCTATTAAGTCTAGTAATACAAACCTGTGTGTGTGTGTGTGTGTGTGTGTGTGTGTGTGTGTGTGTGTGTGTGTGTGTGTGTGTGTGTCCTTCTCTTCAGGACGTGTCCAGGGAAGGCGTGGCCAGCCGTGAACACAATGTCATCCTCACCTACATCACCTACGTAGGCTGTGGAATCTCTGCCATCTTCCTGTCTGTCACCCTGCTGACATACATGTCCTTTCAGTACGTCTGTCTGTCTGTCTGTCTGTCTGTCTGTCTGTCTGTCTGTCTGTCTGTCTGTCTGTCTGTCTGTATAAGTCAGAACTACTTTATTAGTCAGACATGTAAACAGAATGAGTGTAATTGTGTCGGTGCCTCCATGGCTCTCTGTCTACATCTCTTTTTATTCTGTTCTTCCTGGTTACAGGTATTAAGATCAAGGGCAATGCTCTTCATTTGGGTAAAAGAAGAAAGCCATTTATCTCATTGTCTCTCTCCATGACTTTATTATTGTCTAACCTTATTATCTACACAAACAAATCTAATCAATCATTGGCCTGTGAAAGGCTGACTATGGTATGGTGGTATGAAGCATGTTGAATTTAACTACTGATCACTGGCTTTTCGAATGAAAAAAATACACACATATTTTATTTCATAAATATGAAAAAATGTCATCTTATTGAATTGGATTTTAGATTTAGATTTTATTCAATTTTATTTTGGTAAAAGATATAAATTCACAAATATAGTTATTAGATTTTTCGATATTATAGACCTTCCAGAAAAATGTGATTATGCGATCGCAGAATTTACCGCATAATCAGCAAAATGGCGCATAATTATGTGAGGGTAACGTTTTTTCAAAAAGGCCGCATCGCATAATATGCGCTTCGCCTCGCATATTTCAGCATATTTCGCAACTTTTCACTTATTTCGCATTTTTCGCATATTTGGCATATTGCCGCTATTTCACAACTTTCCGCATATTTCATCGCATAATCAAGGATTTTTGCCCGCGTTTTTCTGGAGCGTCTAATATTATAATCAGTAAAACTATTCAGTGTTTTTAATGGCACCTGTATTTTTAAACCTGTGACCATGCTGAATAAACGTAAACATATGTAAGACAATGGATCGTCATCCCCCGATCTTCTTCACCCGACAGGAAGTTGCGTCGGGACATCCCCTAACCCCCTCTTCTTCACCAGACAGGAAGTTGCGTCGGGAGTCGGGACATCCCCTAACCCCCTCTTCTTCACTCGACAGGAAGTTGTGTCGGGACATCCCCTAACCCCCTCTTCTTCACCCGACAGGAAGTTGCGTCGGGACATCCTAACCCCCTCTTCTTCACCCGACAGGAAGTTGCGTCGGGACATCCCCTAACCCCCTCTTCTTCACTCGACAGGAAGTTGCGTCGGGACATCCCCTAACCCCCTCTTCTTCACTCGACAGGAAGTTGCGTCGGGACATCCCCTAACCCCCTCTTCTTCACCCGACAGGAAGTTGCGTCGGGACATCCCCTCCAAGATCCTGGTGCAGCTGTGTCTGTCCCTCCTCCTCCTCAACCTGCTCTTCCTATTGGACGGCTGGCTGGCGCTCTACCCGGCCGCGGCGGGGCTGTGCGTGGGCACCGCCCTCTCCCTGCACTACTTCCTGTTGACCTCGTTCACCTGGGCGGGGCTGGAGGCCCTGCACATGTATCTGAGCATCGTGCGGGTGTTCACGCCCTACCTCAGCAGATACATGATGAGGTTCTCTATGGTGGGCTGGGGTGAGTGTCAGTGGTGGAAAGTAACTGAGTACATTTACTCAAGTACCGTAATGCAGTACAAATTTGAGGATTTTTTACTTTACTGGAGTATTTCCAATTTTCAGTATTTTACTTCTACTCCACTACATCTCAGAGGCAAATAGTGTACTTTTACTCACTTTAACCACTTCAGCCCTATATACATTTCAGCCATTTAAAAACAGCAGATCTACAAGCTCACAATGCGTCGCGATTGTGAGCTTGTAGATCTGCTATTTTCAAATTATGTTTATACATGTTGAACTTGTGAAATGGGACATTCTGCACAATGACTACTTTTACTTTTGGTACTTTAAGTATATTTTGATGCCGATACTTTTTGTACTTTTACTCAAGTGAATTTTGATTACCGGACTTCTACTTGTAATAGAGTATTTCTACACTGCAGTATTGATACTTTTATCAAGGGATCCCCCGGTTTGTTATGCATTAAGCCACGGTCCACGGACCCTCGTAACTCTGAGAGTGTACAAATAGTACCAAATGGACCTTTACAGGTCTGTAACTCTGAGAGTGTACACATGGAACCAAATGGACCCTTACAGGTCTGTAACTCTGCGAGTGTACACATAGAACCAAATGGACCCTTACAGGTCTGTAACTCTGAGAGTGTACAAATAGAACCAAATGGACCCTTACAGGTCTGTAACTCTGAGAGTGTACACATGGAACCAAATGGACCCTTACAGGTCTGTAACTCTGAGAGTGTACAAATAGAACCAAATGGACCCTTACAGGTCTGTAACTCTGCGAGTGTACAAATAGAACCAAATGGACCCTTACAGGTCTGTAACTCTGAGAGTGTACACATGGAACCAAATGGACCCTTACAGGTCTGTAACTCTGACAGTGTACACATGGAACCAAATGGACCCTTAAGGGTCCATTTGGTTCCATGTGTACACTCTCAGAGTTACAGACAAGCTCATATATAGTGCGGCACTCGTGCCCTATGAGCTTGTATATCTGCTATTTTTGAATAGCCAAAGAAGTCTAAAATGATAGAGATGCGTTCCTCGATTGAATGTGTTAAAGAACAACTTAGATTTTTTTTACAACCAAGGTTTATGTTTTAGCTTGTAATGAAAGTAAATAAAAGATGAAAAAAAGACATATTTAGGCTAAATGTCTTTTTTTACACAATAAAAAAAGGTCCTGTGGTCTTTGATGGTCAGATGTGAGTTATTGGGGGCTAGAAGAGCTACTGTAAATAATAATAAAGTAATCGCCGGGTTATTGTGTAAAATATACATATTTAGCCACCTGCCCGAATGCCCCCGCTCACTGTAGAAAAGATTCTTAACACATTGATTGCCTAGATCGAGTTAATTCGTTTTTCAAATCCATCGCTTGCGTGCCGCAATTCTGAAGAACGAGTTAACTCGTTCTTTGGAATTTTCATTGTTTAATCTGTGATCGCGCTGTTCTGTTTATTTTTCATCATAGGTTTCGTTATCCACTTAACTTCACACACACCGGGATCCGGTTTCATGACGCAGATTCCGTTTCCGGTCATTTTCGGCCAGAATAGGGAAAAACACGTTTTTTCACACGGTATAAAAAACAAACCGAGAGCTCCACTTCTATTTTCTATAGTCTGGGTGATGGACAGTCATCGTCGTCGTGTATCACATCGTACTTTAGGCCGATCGGCAATCTGCGAAAACGTCACATCCGGTTTATGACGTATGCACTGTTTGAGCCTTTTTGGGGGGGGGGGGGGGGGGGGCGAGCGAGTCAGCAAGGTGATCAAGGTGTCTATTTGCTGCTCTCTGCTGGTAGAACTGTCGTATGTGTTTAAAACCACAGTCAGACAATTTATTTGAATGAAAAATTACAAAATAAAAAAACACGCAAATCACTGGCACAGGGGTGAGTACATTATGAATAAACTCTGGCAGTCAATGTGTTAAGAAAGAAAGAAAATTTGCAAAAACTATAGAAAGCAGTAAAAAAAAAATTGTAACACTCATCTTTTATTTACTTTCATTACAAGCTAAAACAAAGTTGTCCTTTAAAACAGCTCAGCGAAATCAAACAAACCTCTTTGTTTCAATTGGACGGACATCTGTTTGAGTACTGCCTCTGATCACTGTCTCCATGACGATCACAGGTCTTCCTCTGGTTGTGGTGGTGGCTGTGATCTCCGTGGACAAAGATAACTACGGTCTGGTTACGTACGGGAGATACTCAGACGGCCCCTCAGACGACTTGTAAGATATGGAACTGTTTATCTATGACTTGTAAGATATGGACAGTGGTTTAAAGTAACTTCATTTACTCAAGTACTGTACTTAAGTACAATTTTGAGGTATTTGTACTTTACTTGAGTGTTTCCAATTTTCAATATTTTACTTCTACTCCACTACATCTCAGAGGCAAATATTGTACTTTTACTCCACTACAATTATTTGAAAACTTATAGTTACTAGTTACTTTGTAGATATAAATGATTACATGATAAAAACATACATTAACCACTTTAGCCCTATTTCATACCTAGGCTTTTTGAAAATAGCAGATCTACAAGCTCACAACGTGCGACGCGTTGTGAGCTTGTAGATCGGCTATTTTCAAACATTTTAGTACTTTTACTTTTGGTACTTTAAAGGTATCATGACATTCATTTTCACTTTTTTTATTTTCAATGTTTTATTTGGGGTTTTATGACCTCAATTACACCCAAAAAACCTGAACTTAGAACATTCAGTGGATTTTCTGTGGTCTGGGGTTTTCTGAATAATTAGGCTGAAAAGTAATCTGAGCTTGGCCCTTCGACAGTGAGGTCACAGTCGATTAATCCCGCCCACTCTCCTCCTCGCCCCTCCCCTCCCCTATCCTTTCCTTTGGGGGGGGCGGAGCAGAGGCGATGATTGACAGGCAAAATCCCTCACCAGCGACACCCGCAGGCAAAGATTTCTTTTTTCATTGCAGTTGAAAAGGCTTTAGAAATGTTTGAGAAAAACACCTGCCATGGATCACTGGAATGGAATTTTCACTTAAAACTTTTTGTACACTTTTGAAGGACCAGGACAAAGACTTTGAATGTGGTGTAAAAGTGAATGTCATTAAATCTTTAAGTACATTTTGATGCAAATACTTATGTACTTTTCAATTAAGTACATTTTGAATTCTGGACTTTACTATATACATCGCAGTATCGATACTTTTACTTGAGTAAAACATTTGAGTACTTTTTCCACCACCGCTTGTCTGACCTGTGTGTGTTTGTCTGGTCTCTTACGGCTCCATCCAGCTGCTGGCTGCGTAGCGACGTGGCCTTCTACGTGGGCGTGGTCTCCTACTACGTGGTGATCCTGGCGCTCAGCCTGCTGGTGTTCGTGGTGGTCCTGGTGCAGCTGGCCCGGGTCAAGAGGCAGAACCCCCAGAACCAGTGCTCTCAGCGGGGCCTGATCACCGACCTGAGGAGCGTCACGGGGCTGGTGGTCCTGCTGGGTCTGACCTGGGGCTTCGGCCTGCTGGCCTGGGGGCCGCTGGGCCCCGCCTTCATCTACCTCTTCTCCATATTCAACTCCCTGCAGGGTGAGACACTGAGACACACTAGGGAAAAAGGTGTATTATTGTAAACAAAGGAAATGTAAAAAAGTCATTATTGTACTGGAGGCTTAACATTATCGTATATGAAAGAAAACTATCGTACACACAGCCAAACAAGAGGACTAGAAAAAGTGCTCCGCCAGGGGCCTGTTCCTCAAAAGGTGAATTAGAGCTAAAGCCTGGCTTTTCCACCTATCCTGGCTTAATTTAGCCAGGATTAGAGCTGAGTCGGTTCCTCAAAAGGTGAATTATCTTGAAGATTAGTTTAGCCAGTTCACCCTGGCTAAGTTTAGCCTTATCCGATTCCTCAAAAGAGAATTGAAGCAAGCCTAGCTTAGTTACCGTGGCAATTTAGCTGTGAAGTTAGCCTGGTCAGGAGCAGGCTAACAGTCAAGCTTACTTAATCTAGTGCCTTGTTCTTCAAGTTTTTCCACAGTTAATACAAAACATGTGTTTGTATATGGACTAATTTTAATGACCCTGCATTCAAAAAAAAAGAAATAAATACAATAAGATATAATCAAATTAATTACTGAAATAGTGTGTGACCATGAATCATAATCATAATTGTTTCACAATGACTCAAGTGATATTATGTAATTGTCACTCTGTTATAGTTAACACTATAGTTCATCTTGTTGTTAGATGTTTGATAATATATTACTTTTTTTTAAAAATATTATAAAAAATGTCTGACACATACATACACACACATATACCCGTAACTAATCATTCATATATATATATATATATATATATATATATATATATATATATATATATATATATATATATATATATATATATATATATATATATTATTAGTTATGGGTTTAAAGGAGCCTCTTTGTAAGTCAATGAGGAGCATATTTTAAATGATCAATTTCTAGTCAATGGAGAAATTATTTTTTATTTCTTGTCCACCTTTGGAGTTACATCATGATGGCAAGGTAACTACACAACCCAAACCTCTACCAAAGTGGTCTTGCAAATGTGGGGTTATTCATTGCGTGTCTCGTCCCGTCCCGTCCCCCCCGCTCATCCCGTCACGGCCCCCTGTCGCGGTCAACCCCCCCCGTCCCGTCCTGTCCCGTTGTGGCCCCCGTCGCAGTACACCCCCCCCCCCGTCCCGTCCCGTCCCGTTCCCGTTCGTCCCGTTGCCCGTCCGTCTCAAACACACACACACACACACACACACACACACACACACACACACACACACACACACACACACACACACACACACACACTGTGTGTGCACTGCTTGCAATACTTTGCCATGCTTTCTCCCTGGATCTATTTATTGCGGTCGCGTTTCCTTTCTTGCTTAAATACATTTTACTTCCTTGTATGATTTCATGAGCTGCTGCAGTGCTGCTATTCAGCCACAGAGAAGAACGCTGCTCTGGTTTTGGACTCCGTGATTGGTCAAGTTCAAGGAATCTGCGCTCGAGTTCATGGTCTTTTATAGAAATACGTCGCCGGCGAATCCCCGCCCATTCAGCCTGGCTTCATTATCCTGGCTGGACACAGCCTGTCTTGACATAGCCTAGCTCGACAAAGTTGCTCCTTTTCAGCCTGGCTAAGCGTCTGAGGAACGGAATAAACGAGGCTTTTCGGACCCGACTTTGTCAAGCCTGGATTTGGCTTAAGGCCAGGCTTTTTTAATTCACCTTTTGAGGAACAGGCCCCTGGTCAGGTAGGTTATTGTGGCCTCCTGGTGGCTCTATAATAGGCCCATGTGAAAAGTGTGCCATTTATATTTCGGCC
The DNA here is from genome assembly GCF_963280865.1 of Gymnoscopelus braueri. Classification (NCBI taxonomy): domain Eukaryota; kingdom Metazoa; phylum Chordata; class Actinopteri; order Myctophiformes; family Myctophidae; genus Gymnoscopelus; species Gymnoscopelus braueri. The sequence goes on from NC_137623.1 coordinate 1,326,506, forward strand.
TAGTGGGAATATACGGGCAAAACTTCCCGGAAATCGCAAGCTGCGTTCATGATTTGAGGCATTTTGTTCAAAACGAACTAATCCTGTAAACTTTGGAAGCCAATATTAGCCAATCAGGATGGAATATGGGAAACCGGACAGATCCGTGTCGATCACATGACTATAGAGATACTGTGGACCGATTTGCGTGAGGTTTGGACAAAATCTGTAGGAGTACTCAGCTCCTGGTGGCGCTATAACAGGCCAATCTGAAATATTTAATAAATATCTTTTTTTTGTGCGGTTTTCAAATATTTGTTGACACAGAATCAATGTGTAACTGGACTGTGTGTGTGTGTGTGTGTGTGTGTGTGTGTGTGTGCGTGTGCGTGTGTGTGTGTGTGTGTGTGTTGCAGGCTTCTTCATCTTTCTGTTCCACTGTGCTGTGAAGGAGAACGTCAGAAGGCAGTGGAGAACCCATCTGTGCTGCGGTCGCCTGCGATTGGCTGAAAACTCTGGTGAGTGCTTAATGATTCATCTTTATACACATTCCTGTGTGTTGTCACTGCTGTCGTATCCTACTGACTCTACCATACATCTCTATGAGACAATACCAGCACTCACGGAACTCTCCTATAACCTCGTACGTAGGGTCTTCGTGTTTTAGTCACACCCACGGGCATTCGGGTCACTTTGACCCGAAGGCCCTGGGTGAAAATTTTCATTTTCATATCACATGTTTAGTACAGTAAATAAGGCAAATAGAAGAAGTTTCATAGAGAACAACCCTACGAGGGTTACGGCACTTCTATTTATACATTTAACCCATTGAGACCTGAAGCCGATTCTACATGTCTCCTAAATCCCAACAGTTTTCTGAAAAACCTATGTTTCTATATCAGTGGTGCTCAATCTTTTTCATGTCAAGGACCCCCAAAATTATATGTATTTGGCCGCAGACCCCAGTCAAAATATTTTGTTCCAGGGACCCCCAGAAGCAAAGATTTGAGTTAAAAATGTTCGCTTTAAAAATATATATATTCAAAGATTTGCACACATTTTCACGATTTTTCAAAAATAGCAGATCTACAAGCTCGTAGCGCGGCACTCGGTGCAGCGCTATGAGCTTGTAGATCTGCTATTTTTGAATAGCCAAAGTGTAAAATAAAGCTTTTTAGCTCAAATTCCAGGTCTTAAAGGGTTAAGTTGGCATGGTGTACTGCAGAGTAGAGGTGACAATAGGATTTCCCCTCCAGTCAGTAAGAATACCTTGAAGATTCTTGCAGGGGCCCTATCACACAAGGTCCTTTCCATTACGCATGCTTCTCATGGTATCCTAACACCACTAACACCACCAACACCACTAACACCACTAACACCACCAACACCACTAACACCACCAACACCACTAACACCACTAACACCACCAACACCACCTTTCAGACGGCATGCGGAGAGGCTGGCCATTATTTGGGACTCACGGAGAAGTTGAGGGGCGGTGAGGCGAGCGGGCGCGATCCCGTGAAACTTTAGCGCGCGTTCTCGTTTGTGCCACACGCGCACCGGCGGCAAGAGCTGGATTGTGGTGAGCTTTTTGTTTCCCCCGCACCGCGCAGGAGGACAAAACGACAATGATCCGAGCGGTAACGCGCACGTGGACCACTTACCGTCTGTCACGACCTTAACCCATTGAGACCTGAAGCCGATTCTACATGTCTCCTAAATCTCAACAGTATTCTGAAAAATGTACGTTTCTATATCAGTGGTGCTCAATCTTTTTCATGTCAAGGACCCCCACAATTATATGTATTTGGCCGTGGACCCCCATCAAAATATGTTGTTCCAGGGACCCCCAGAAGCAAAGATTTTAGTTAAAAATGTTCTCTTTAAAAATATATATATTCAAAGATTTGCACAAATTTTCACGATTTAAAAAAAATAGCAGATCTACAAGCTCGTAGCGCGGCACTCGGTGCCGCGCTATGAGCTTGTATATCTGCTATTTTTGAATAGCCCAAAGTGTAAAATAATGCTTTTTAGCTCAAATCTAAAAATGACACAGTTCCAGGTCTTAATGGGTTAAGGCCTTAACAATAAGGCTCCAAACATCCCAAAACAAACTAGCAAGGCTACTTCTTGGCCTCAAACTCACAACCCATCTATCTAACCCCTGCTCATTTTGCTAGGGTTGGATGGCTTAGGGTTGAGGACAGAGTACAGCAACGTGCAATGGGCCTGGTCTTCAAGATACGACACAACATTGGGATCCCCCTGTACCTGTCCAAATATTTCAAAAACGGAAATGAAGTCCACGATCACAACACCAGAGGCAGCTCCACGGATCATGTTCAACCCAGATTTGGCACAACAAAGGGAATGAACTCTTTCTCATGTTATGCAACAAAAATGTGGAATGCCCTACCTAAAGGAGTAAAGGAGTGTAAAACCCTACTCACTTTCAAAACTGCCCTAACGAAACACCTTCAGGAATCAGCAAATCCAAACTGGCCCCTGTCAAAAGTCAAAGTCTTAACTTAACCCCCCCCCCCCCCCCTCTTTTCCCTTTATTTTTGCTTGTACATATTTTTTATGTTTCATACCAGTAACCTGTAAGCTGATTGTATGACGTTCTGTATAGTAGTGTGTATATCTGTCTGTCTCTTATATGTCATGATTTGTGTGCATGGATCCAGGGGCGTAGCACCAAATTCTGGGCCCTGGGGACAAAGATTCACTGTGGGCCCCCCTATGATTTTCTTTCTTTTTTTTTTTTTTTTTTGAGGGGGGGGCCTATTAACTCAGTCCCACTTACACCCCCCCTGTGACGCCCCTGCATGGATCTCATCTTAAACAAGTTCAGTGCTTAATGAGTCTCACAGTTTTTGTATTGTACCTCCATGTACTGTTGTTCTCATGTCTTACTACTTATGTTTGTCTGACAAACGGTACCGATTACGAGCCGGACTGGGAGTCACTTATTGAGAATGGAATCTGGTGGATAAACACGTCAAACACCAAAGCACGTCAAACACGCCAATGGCACTGAATGAGTTAAGAATGTACTTATTTGATACAGACGGCCAGACACAGAAATAAATCTGTCCAGTTATCAATTATTAACTTCATTATTTTGATTCCCCCACACACACACACACACACACACACACACACACACACACACACACACACACACACACACACAGAATGGAGCAGGACAGCCACCCACAACCCCATGAAGACGTCGGTCAACGTGACGAACAGCTCCTTCCTCAACCTGACCTCCAGGAGCTCCTCGCTCACCAGCGAAGGCACCAACAGTAGTGGTACGTTCACAAGCTCCCCCCCCCCACAAGCTCTCCCTCATCACAACGTCCTTGTACATGTCATGTCATGGGGGGGGTACTTTGTTGGATGACGAAGTAGGCATTCATTTACTCCACTACATCTCAGAGGCAAATATTGTACTGTTACTCCACTACAATTATTTGAAAACTTTAGTTACTAGTTACTTTGCAGATATACATTATTACATTAAAATAATATATTAGTCTGATATATATTATCCCGCAGGAAATAAACAGGAAGCAAACAAGCTTTTATTTTGTAAAGTGAAATTTTTGCTTCTCTCGTTCACTTGCTGTGACGGGATCATCCATAGGAACATCTATCATAACCCTTTTTGACTGGAGGACAGTCATTTCGCTGGTGCCCATTCTTCAGGAAAGCAGAAAAACTACTTTTTTTGCAAAAACATTTGTTTTAATCCAAAATGAGTTTGAGCCCAGTTAGACTCTTCACATACTAGAGTATGTCTGACAGAAATTTCAGAGCTTAAATCGACATGTAAATATGAAATATTTAGTAACATGTAGTAAAATATAAGGTTAGAGTTAGCATTTGCTAGCATTGCTAACCAAATCCCCAGTTTCCATCCAACATCGCGAAATCGCGGTAAAATCCGCTATTTCTACCCGATCGTTTTGAAAGGTATCACTAGTCTGTTGGCTTGTGTCAATGTACAGTTCAAATAAAGATGTATTAACACATTGAATGCCAAAAACGGTCCGGACCGTTTTTGAGGGTCCAAACGAGAAGTGCCGAAAACGGTCCGGACCGTTTTTGACCCAATTCTATTTTTATACATGTGGGCCACGTGGGGCGCTAAAACGAAACTTTGACATCACCCAAGGAGTTTCTGAGAAGAAGAGGCTGGATGAGGCTCCATGTCAAAAATCCTTCCGGTCGGCGTTTTCAATGTTATCTCCTTGACTAAAAGCTTAATAACTCCATTTCTTTTTAATGTGGTGGAAACGAGCCGTTTCCGATCGGCGATCACGCTGCAATGGAGGATCGCGTTGGAAATATTATTGTTCCAGGCGTTAGTCGGGACCCTCCGCCGTCTCGCACGCACGCTTTGTTTACATGCACTTCCGCGTCGGAGCTTCTGCAGCACGAAATGTATAACGCAAGTGGATGGAAGAAATGCAGGCACTCAACGTATAATATTTTAATAAACCTCTGGCACCCAATGTGTTAACAATCATATTTTGTTAAAACTGTTGTGAAAATGTATCTCTGTTTGTCCTCCTGGGCCACTGGTTCCAGCCGGTTCCAGCAGGGGGCAGTAGCAAATGCTTGGTCTCAGAGAGCATGCATAACAAAGAGAGCCTTGGAAACAAAATAATTGCATCCCCCGCTATGCATGATGGGATTGATAGTCTAGTGCTACTCTGAATGAGAGCCATTGAAATGGTGTTTTCTCTACTTAAGAGTTTTAACTTGATTTAACTTGACTTCAGTTCTATAAGCTGTAGTTTCAAAACTATTTACTCAATCTTATTAACCAATATACCATTATTGAAAATGAAAATGAAAAAATGCTAGATGACTGTCTCCTAGTCAAATTTGGTCACATATGTCTATCTGTCTCTATGTGTTGCTCCCACAGGCTCCATGTTTGTTGACAGCGGGATCTCGGTCTGTTCCCATGGCGACGTCGTTCTCAACGAGATCCACAGACGTAACGTGGCACCGTAAAGGCGTGGCACCGTAAAGGCGTGGCTCGTTACGAGACACTGCAGTGTGTTGTTCACATTATGATGAATAACATACTCTCATAGCACCCATCTACACACACACACGCACGCACACGCGCACATGCGCACACACACACGCACTGTATACAGTATACCATTATCTTTCTGTATTGTAACAGTCGTTATGAAACCTGGAGCTCGTAGATCGGCTGGTTCTGTCTGAAACAGTTGTGTCACAAAGTATTGAATAGGCTGGTTAATCAGACTAATAGGCTGGTTAATCAGACTAATAGGCTGGTTAATCAGACTAATAGGCTGGTTAATCAGACTAATAGGTTGGTTAATCAGACTAACAATGTTCACATCAATTGAAATTATCAAAAAAAGAAGATGAATGTAAAAAGTAATGTATATAATAATGTGTAAGATATTGATAGCTCTAGCCCTACAGATACCTGCAGTCCTACAGTAACACAATGCCCTACAGTAATACAATGCCCTACAGTAACACAATGCCCTACAGTAACACAATGCCCTACAGTAACACAATGCCCTACAGTAACACAATGCCCTACAGTAACACAATGCCCTGCCTACAGTAACACAATGCTCTAATGTACTGTAGACCCTGTGACTCTACAGTACTGTAGACCCTGTAACTCTACAGTACTGTAGACCCTGTAACTCTACAGATACGTAACACAATGTTTCTCTTTAACAGGCTTTTATTTATTCACCACGAGGATTTGGCTACTTTTGGATGTTAACCAGTGGTGGAAAGTAACTAAGTACATTTACTTAAGTACTGTACTTAAGCAAGATGTTGAGGTATTTGTACTTTGAGTATTTCCAGTTTCCAATACTTTTACTTCTACTCCATTACATCTCAGAGGCAAATATTGTACTTTTACTCCACTACAATTATTTGAAAACTTTAGTTACTTTGCAGATATAAATGATTGTATTATAAAACACACATTAACCACTTCAGCCTTATGTTATACCTAGGCTATTTGAAAATAGCAGATCTACAAGCTCACAACGCGTTGCGATGCGACGCATTGTGAGCTTGTAGATCTGCTATTTTCAAAAGATGTTTATACATTTGAAAACTTGAAATGGGACATTCTGCATAATGAGCGCTTTTACTTTTGGTACTTTAAGTACATTTTGATGCCAATACTTTTGTACTTTTACTCGAGTGCATTTTGAATACCAGACTTTTACTTGTAACGGAGTATTTCTATATTGCAGTATTGATACTTTTCCTTAAGTAAAAGGAATGTACTCGAGTACATGTACTCAGTTACTTTCCACCACTGGTTATTCAGGAATATAAACACTTATAATGAGTGTTATAATGCATGATAGACCCAACCTTTAACCTTTAATATAAACACTTATAATTAGTGTTATAATGCATGATAGACCCAACCTTTAAGCAAAGTGTTACCACAACACTTTCCTTTATGTTGATGTAGTTTTCACCGTTTGACTTTCTGTTATTGTCATTGATAGGCTGTGGACAGTTCAAAAACCTGCCTACCAGTGACATCATCGATGGGGAATCCAAGCTAATGGATAAACTGCAGCCTTTCTATTCCTGGAAAGTTAGCGTTCTGAATTAGAAGCTGTTGTTCTTGCATTAATAATAATAATAAAGTTAAATATTGTTTGAAATTACCAAACCTCCCAGCCGATGATGTCACTGGTAGCCGGGTTTCTTAACTGTCCATATTCTGTGTCTATGAGGTGTGTGTCTCAGAGTGTCTCACACACCTCATAGTGTCTATGAGGTGTGTGTCTCAGTGTGTCTCACACACCTCATAGTGTCTATGAGGTGTGTGTCTCAGAGTGTCTCACACACCTCATAGTGTCTATGAGGTGTGTGTCTCAGACATGGTTCCATCTTTTAATAAAGCAAATACATGAAGATATGTTGACAATGTGCTCCTTTAAGCGTGTTGATGTAGGTGTAGGTGTATGTGGAAGGAACAGAAAATATGTCATTGCTGTAAATGAGTAAAATAATAATAATAATAATGTGTGTATGGTTTGTACAGGGAGGCAAACCAACATAAAACTGTTGTCCTGTTGGGGGGAGGGGGAGGGGCTAGTTAGGGGGAATATAAAGTACCACTACAATACCCTTCTAATAATAGAGCTATTAAATCCCACATGGATGTAATAGTCTGTTTTTACCTCATGGAGGACACCTGTATCGGTACGGCTAAGGTACTGATGGTTACGCTTCGCTGCTCCGACAGCCGGAATCTGGGCTCAAAACGGCTGGAAAAAGAGCAGATCCACAAGCCTGTAAAAGGCTGTTGGCGCCGTCCCCGGTCCCTGGTCCCCATCGGGGGTCCATGGACCACCTCCTACCCAGGGACGGTGGCTCCCGGGGCGGGTAGAGCGGGCGAGTGTGCACCCGGCACTGTGTTGTGAGGGACTGGGCTCCCTGGCCCCTGGCCTGTGTAGAAGGGGAGAGCCAGGGAGAAGGGCCGACTGGTGCCATCTCGTAGGTAGGGACTAGGGGTGTGCCGATACACTAATTTCACCAAACGATACGATACGATATTTGGCTCACAACTTCGATACGATTTCGATACGATACGATACG
>NC_137623.1:1339140-1389140 GCF_963280865.1 Gymnoscopelus braueri
GTGTGTCAGTGAAAGTGTGTGTGAGGGTGTGTATAGTGTTAGTATCAGGATCAGAGAATGACAGCTTTCCTTCATTCCAGTCCAGCTGGACTCTGATCCTCTGAGGTTTCTGCTTCAATGAGAGATCAGTGGTTGACCCTGATGAGGAGCCTGCTCTGTATTAACCTGTTTTTAACCATATACTCCAGAGTTTTAACTTTATTAAAGACCTCCAGTTTCTCCTGTAAAGTCTTCAGTGATTTCCTCCTTGTGATCCAGAGCAGCTTCATCGATGGGTCTGAAACTGTGGTTGGTGTGTTTTTTAGAATCTCGACACACAACACACAATGGCTGTTGACATTCCAGACAGAACAGTTTGAGTTTCTCAGCATGCAGACTGCAGAGATCCTCAGACCCTGATGAAGTTCTCTTACGTTTTGAAGCTCTCTTACGTTTTGAAGCTCTCTGTCTCTCCTGTATGAAGGCCTCACACACGTTCTTCAGAGCCAGGTTACGGGGTAGATGATCTGTTGAATGTATTTCCTTACAAACTGGACATTCCTTTATTCTCTTCTCTCTCCACCATTTCTGCAGACAGGCTTTACAGAAGCTGTGGCTACATGAAAGGAGAACAGGATCTTTAAAGATGTCAGGACACACAGGACAGGAATAATCCTCTTCTGGAGGAGACGACTTGGAAGCCATCTAGTCTCTGAGTGAAGCTACAAACACTCTGCTGAATACAGGAAGTCAGTCAGTCGTAGTAACACTTACTCCTCTAGAATGTTCCCTGAAGTTTACTTTCACTGTGAATCCAGTTTATTGTTAAACTCCAAGTCTGTAGCTGTGGAAGACGGTCCTCCCTCAGTTGAAAGTGTGCGTTTGATCTTATTTGTCTCTTTGTGTGTGTGTGTGTGTGTGTGTGTGTGTGTGTGTGTGTGTGTGTGTGTGTGTGTGTGCTTTTCAAACGTTTTTGGCCCAGGGCACCCCTATAAATATCTTTATCATCCGAGGCACCCCTACTTTTATTCCTAATTTTCACTCCCAGCACCTTCTATGAATGCCATATTTTACTATTACAGTTAGCATAACAGTATGATCTAACTATTTTACTATTACATTTAGCATAACAGTGTGATCTAACTATTTTACTATTACATTTAGCATAACAGTATGATCTAACTATTTTACTATTACATTTAGCATAACAGTATAATCTAACTATTTTACTATTACATTTAGCATAACAGTATGATCTAACTATTTTACTATTACATTTAGCATAACAGTATGATCTAACTATTTTACTATTACATTTAGCATAACAGTATGATCTAACTATTTTACTATTACATTAAGCATAACAGTATGATCTAACTATTTTACTATTATATTTAGCATAACAGTATGATCTAACTATTTTACTATTATATTTAGCATAACGGAGTGATGTAACAATTTTACTATTACATTTAGCATAACAGTATAATCTAACTATTTTACTATTACATTTAGCATAACAGTATGATCTAACTATTTTACTATTACATTTAGCATAACAGTATGATCTAGCTATTTTACTATTACATTTAGCATAACAGTATGATGTAACTATTTTACTATTACATTTAGCATAACAGTATGATGTAACTATTTTACTATTACATTTAGCATAACAGTATGGTCTAACATTATTTTTAATCAAAATTATTAACGTTTTTGTTATTGTTATTGTCCAGCATAGACAACAAAGCATGTTCCATTATCAAACAGGAAAAGTGTGAAATTGTAGATGAATATTGTATCATGATGTAAAATCCACTGTGACAGTTTGAGGGTTAATTTGAGAGAGAGAGAGTGTGTGTGTGTGTGTGTGTGTGTGTGTGTGTGTGTGTGTGTGTGTGTGTGTGTGTGTGTGTGTGTGTGTGTGTGTGTGTGTGTGTGTGTGTGTGTGTGTGTGTGTGTGTGTGTGTGTTTAAAAAAAGAACAAGAAAGGAAAATGAGTCACTGAAAAAGAAGGCTTTGGAATACTTTCAACAAACATTGATGAAACAATCTTCTAAATATGGCCAACAGCTCTGCAAGTATTTTATCAACTTGTGTGGAGGGTTTTCTCAAAGTATAATTTAATACAATGTACTATGTAGTGGGGGTCCCTGGTTGGTCTCTCTCTCTCAGCTAAGGGGTCCTTGGCGTGAAACAACCTTGAAGACATAAGGAATGTAAGGGAATGCCTAAAGCCATAGGATACATTAAAATACATCAATATCATGCTGATGTTTTTTGTGATGTAGTGAGTCTTTCAATACATGTCTGGGATTAACCAAGGAGGACGTATGGTTAATGTAGTCCTTATTCTGAAACACATGCATTGTTGAACACATGTATCTATGCTGTCAGGCTCACCTACTGCATTGCAATGCACGTTTTTATTCATTTATTATATTTTCATTATTATTTTTCATTAATGCACGTGTGGAGTCAGTTTATAAAATACATGCATCATTAATTTCCAAATCATTTACTGGAGGGACAACTTCATGTTTTCTTTCTTTTTTAAGTTGGAGGAGACATGTTCACTCCGTCTCCGCCAAGATCTTCGTCCATGTTGACATGAGAGATGATCAGAGGAGCAGAGTTTGTACCATTATTAAGAGCAGGACAGAACAATGGATATAGTTTCTCAGTGAAGGTGCAGCCAGTGAAAGAGTAGAGATGAACTCTGACCTCCACATCATAAAAGGAGACCAGACCCTCCTCATAATCCACAAACACTCCCACTTTCTGGACCTCCTCTCTTACAGGGAGGAGGACAGGAGGGTCAGCATTAGCCCAGTACTCATTTCCATTCCTCAACCCTATAGTCCAGTAACCAATGTTGGGGATCGCTGTGATTGGTCCCTTCCTGTTGATGGACTCTCTGACCACTCCTAGATCCCAGTCAGTCTTCTCTTTAACCTGAACCTCATAGTAAAACCTTCCTGAGGAGAAGCTTTGTTTTCCTAAGACACAAACACTATGAGAGAATCTCTCTGTGTTGTCTGGGGGATTCTTCCTTATTCCTCCATCACTCACTTGTTTTCCATCCTCAGACAGGATGAGGTGGGGATGTGCTGTATCAGGGTCCAGAGTCACATCCACTGCATATTGCTGGATCCTCCTCAGATCAACATCACACAGGTTCTCCTCCATCTCTTGACTGAGTGTCTTCTCCATCTCTTGACTGAGTGTCTTCTCCATCTCTTGACTGAGTGTCTTCTCCATCTCTTGACTGAGTGTCTTCTCCAGCTGAGCCACAGCTGTCCTCACAGTCCACACTTAACTGTAAATAGTGTATTGTATCAGCAGTGGTTCTGGGGTGTCTTCAACCAGTGATGTCTGTCTTTACAATCCAGGAATGTTAATGATGTGATTACAGCAGAATATGAAGTTGAAAGCGTTTATCTTTCTATGTGTGATCTAATAGTGTGTCTTTCAGTGTGTGAGGGTCTCCTCTCTGTGACTAATGCTCCTCACACTCTGTGTAATCAGTTTTTAAGTCAAACTGACTGAAATCTGACCTCATCAACTATGACGTCAGTCTTGCCCAAATATGGAGTTCCAAAACGGTTCCAGAATGACCTTGAGGAAGTGTGTGTGTGTGTGTGTGTGTGTGTGTGTGTGTGTGTGTGTGTGTGTGTGTGTGTGTGTGTGTGTGTGTGTGTGTGTGTGTGTGTGTGTGTTTTTGTGTGTGTGTGTGTGGGGGGGTATATGCTATATGTTAAGCCACTGAACGCGCGCACACACACACACACACACACACACACACACACACACACACACACACACACACACACACACACACACACCACACCACACCACACCACACACCCCCCCCCCCCACACACACACATGGATTTGACATTTTTAACACCCACCTGTAGACTCACCAAAGCACTTATCCAGGAACAGCGCCTCCTATAGGTCATGGTTCCCCAACATGCGGTCCGATAGGATTTTTGTTTTGTTATTTTTTATGTATTCATTATTATTAACACTTTCATTGCCATTGATGGTCACGTCAATAAAAAAAAGAAATGAAATTACGCTAGAGGGCGCTCAACATCTGAATGATCCCTTGACTGCGAGAGAAGGAACGAACGGATGTGACGTCATCCCATTCACATCCGTCCACTCCTATGTTATGAGATGTAGAGAAACACTCCTATGTTATGAGATGTAGAAAAACACTCCTATGTTATGAGATGTAGAGAAACACTCCTATGTTATGAGATGTAGAAAAACACTCCTATGTTATGAGATGTAGAAAAACACTCCTATGTTATGAGATGTAGAAAAACACTCCTATGTTATGAGATGTAGAAAAACACTCCTATGTTATGAGATGTAGAAAAACACTCCTATGTTATGAGATGTAGAGAAACACTCCTATGTTATGAGATGTAGAGAAACACTCCTATGTTATGAGATGTATAACACTCCTATGTTATGAGATGTAGAGAAACACTCCTATGTTATGAGATGTAGAAAAACACTCCTATGTTATGAGATGTAGAGAAACACTCCTATGTTATGAGATGTAGAGAAACACTCCTATGTTATGAGATGTAGAAAAACACTCCTATGTTATGAGATGTAGAAAAACACTCCTATGTTATGAGATGTAGAGAAACACTCCTATGTTATGAGATGTAGAAAAACACTCCTATGTTATGAGATGTAGAAAAACACTCCTATGTTATGAGATGTAGAAAAACACTCCTATGTTATGAGATGTAGAAAAACACTCCTATGTTATGAGATGTAGAAAAACACTCCTATGTTATGAGATGTAGAAAAACACTCCTATGTTATGAGATGTAGAAAAACACGTCTAGCTCGGATTTCTTCTTTTTTTGGGGTGAAATCGAGCCTTATTCAACTGACCATAACAACAGAATGGACGATCGCGGTAAAAAAAAAAAAAATGTTCCGGTGGATAGACGGAACCCTCCCCCTCCCCCTCCCCCTCCCCCCCAGACAGCCTTTGTTTACATCCGTATCCAGATCGTGGCTCCTCCCTGGAATCGTCAGAATATGGTAAACGCTGGCAGCAGCGGAATAATTAATGAATGAATTAATACCTGGCAGTGAATGTGTTTAACCCATTAAAGGTAGGGTAAGTGATTTACTTTGGTTAACATAAGTGTTAAATAGCTTTATATTCTGATAGTACTCATTACTATAGAGTGTTTGTTCAGTAAAAGGAGTCTACCATGTCTCTCCAGCTCTTTATTAAACAGAAAATGCATTTTCAGTGCTCTCTCCTGATTGGCTTAAATGTTGTCACCTACCTGAAAATGTACTATATCCTGTTTACTAAAGACCTGGAGAGACCTCTGTGACCGAACAAACGCTCTGTAGCAATGATTACTACCAGAATATAGTAATTTAACCTTTTTCACCAAAAAACTAAAATTACCAAAAACATATCACTTACCCTACCTTTAAGACCGGAGGCGATTCTTAAAAAAGAAAATCTAAATCCTAAAGCCACTTACACACCAGGGGCGAATTTTTCATGCGAATAATACGTTTTTAAAAAAAAAACCTTATAAAGTCAATGCAAGCTTCCATGGAGCGAAAAAGCGAAGCGAAAAAGCGTCTTTTAATTATTCGGAACGAGTCCGAATTTTGCGTATATTCGTGTGTAATGACAGTTAAAAAAAAAAAAAAAATGAGTGAGCAGTGAGCTTGTATATCTGCTATTTTTGAATAGCCAACGAAATCTAAAGTGACACAGACGTGTTCCAGGTCTTAATGGGTTAAGAAAAAAAGAACAAGAAAGGGAAAAAAAACACTGGGAAAAAAAGGGTGGAATACCTTCAACAGACAGTGATGAGACAATCTTCTAAATATGGCCAACAGCTCTGCAAGTATTTGATCAACTTTTGTGGAGGGTTTTCTCAAAGTAACATCATTTAATACAATGTACTATGTAGTGGGGGTCCCTGCTCTCTCTCTCTCTCAGCTAAGGGGTCCTCGGCCTTAAAAACCTCAAAGACATAAGGAATGTAAGGGAATGCCCAAAGACATACATTAGGATACATTAAAAGGCATCAATATCATGCTGATGTTTTTTGTCTTTTGTGATGTAGTGAGTCTTTCAATACATGTCTGGGATTAACCAAGGAGGACGTATGTTAATACAAGTGCCTGCGTCAATATTAACACCTAATCTGCCAGAATTATTTCAGATTTTTTGCTGTAGACTGCCAGAGATTTTTCATTGAAAAAAAAAGTACTCAGGAGCCGAGATACAGAATTTTTAAGTTTTAAGTTAACAAGGAAGTGGATAGGAGTTTAAATCTTCGATAAATCATATCTCCTTGGTCTTTGGGTCAAAAAACAAGAAAAAAACGAAAAGAAAAAAGACCTTTTTTTTTTTTTTTTTTTTTTTTTAAGAACGCAGATCTGCGTCTTTGGCAGCCAGGCGAGAAATTAATTAGAACGCAGATATGCGTCTTTGGCAGCCAATGTGTTGTTAATATGGTACCATGGGACAGTCCCACCCACATATCTGTCACTATTTGACACATTCACACAGAGGCCATGCAAGGCACCAACCTGCTCATCAGAAACAGTTAGGGGTTCAGTGTTCAGTGTTCAGTGTTCAGTTAGGGGTTCAGTGTTCAGTGTTCAGTGTTCAGTTAGGGGTTCAGTGTTCAGTGTTCAGTTAGGGGTTCAGTGTTCAGTGTTCAGTGTTCAGTTAGGGGTTCAGTGTTCAGTGTTCAGTTAGGGGTTCAGTGTTCAGTGTTCAGTGTTCAGTGTTCAGTTAGGGGTTCAGTGTTCAGTGTTCAGTGTTCAGTGTTCAGTTAGGGGTTCAGTGTTCAGTGTTCAGTGTTCAGTTAGGGGTTCAGTGTTCAGTGTTCAGTGTTCAGTTAGGGGTTCAGTGTTCAGTGTTCAGTTAGGTGTTCAGTGTTCAGTGTTCAGTGTTCAGTTAGGGGTTCAGTGTTCAGTGTTCAGTGTTCAGTGTTCAGTGTTCAGTGTTCAGTTAGGGGTTCAGTGTTCAGTGTTCAGTGTTCAGTTAGGGGTTCAGTGTCTTCTTGCTCACTTTGACGTGCATCCAGGACCAGGGTTGCCAGATCTGCTTATTATAATTTCCCCGCAAGATTTTATTTGAAAATAGCCGATCTAAAAGCTCACAGCGCGTCGTGGGGATGGAAAACGGGAAGCTTTTGAATAGGGACGCTAGGGTTCATATGGTTAACCCTTTAAGACCGGGAACGCATCTGTGTCATTTTAACATTTCTTTGGCTATTCAAAAATAGCAGATCTACAAGCTCCAAGCTCATAGCGAGTGCCGCGCGGCACCGAGTGCCGCGCTATGAGCTTGTATATCTGCTATTTTTGAAAAATTGTTAACATTTCTGCAAATCATTGAATATTATGTTTTTTAAAGGTAACATTTTCTAACACAAATCTTTGCTTCTGGGGGGTCCTTGGAACAAAATATTTTGAGATAGGGGTCCACGGCCAATATCATTTTGGGGGTCCTTGACATTTAAAAGTTTGAGAACCATGTTTTTTCCTGAAAGAAAAACTGTTAGGATTTAGAAGACATTTGATAGAATCCCCCAGAAGCAAAGATTTGAGTTACAAATGTTCACTTTAAAAAACATATATATTCAAAAATTTGCACATATTTTCACGATTAAAACAAAAAAATAGCAGATCTACAAGCTCGGTGCCACTGCCACGCTATGAGCTTGTTGATCTGATATTTTTGAATAGCCAAATAAATGTAAAAAATGACACACAGATGCGTTCCTGGTCTTAGCCTGGTATCTGTGGTGGATGACCTTTGTGTTTGACCTCTGTTTGACCCCTACTTTCTCCTGCCTGTCACTGAGGACGTTAGTAGAGCAGCTCATGAATATTCATGAGGCCGCTCCGAAGCGTGCTCAGTAAAGGCCGGGTGAAAGAAAGTTGACCCGGATCCCAGGGCTCGACTGGCACTCTGGTTACCGTACACCCCCCCTCTCCCTCTCTCTCTCTCTCTCTCTGTGTGTGTGTGTGTGTGTGTGTGTGTGTGTGTGTGTGTGTGTGTGTGTGTGTGTGTGTGTGTGTGTGTGTGTGTGTGTGTGTGTGTGTGTGTGTGTGTGTGTGTGTGTGAACGTGTGCGTGCGTGCATGTCTGTCTGTCTGACCTGAACATTTATTTTCAGTTTATTAATCCATTAAGACCTGGAACGCATTATGTGTGTCATTTTTAGATTTCTTTGGGCTATTCAAAAATAGCAGATCTACAAGCTCATAGCGCGGCACCGAGTGCTGCGCTATGAGCTTGTGGATCTGCTATTTTTTTGAAAAATCGTGAACATTTTGAAAATCTTTGAATATATATTTTTTGAAACTCAAATCTTTGCTTCTGGGGGGTCCCTGGAACAACATTGAACAACATCCTTGACATGAAAAAGTTTGAAAACCACTGATGTTATTGCAAAATAAGTTTTTTCTTAGGATTTTTGTTAGGATTTTTTAGGATTTAGAAGACATTTGTAGAATCCCCAGAAGCAAAGATTTGAGTTTGCTTTAAAAATTGCACTCGGTGCCGCGCTATGAGCTTGTAGATCTGCTATTTTTGAATAGCCCAAAGAAATTAAAAAAATGACACAGATGCCTTCCCGGTCTTAATGAGTTAGAGAGCAGGAGAGACATGGACACTCCTGTTACTGAACAAACACTCCAGTAATGAATAACAATCAGAATATAGCGCCGCGGCGTGTTCCCGGACACGCCAGGCTCGTGTTCTGCATGTGGAGGGTTAAATGCCACCACAAAAGGAGGCTCACATTGTCGTTTTCCAGAACATAAATATTTACATCCCCGCCAGCGCCCTGCAGTGGAGCGAGGCTTGAAGCTCTCATAATGAGAAGCGCTGGGCTTTGCGTTAGCAGCACCTCATGTAAGCTGAGCACCTCTGTGCTGTAAAAACTACAGCTGTTCACCTTTAAGGTTCTATGACATTCATTTTCACAGTTTTTTGGGGGGTTTTATGACCTCAATTATACCCCAAAAAACTGAACTTTGAACATTCAGTGGATTTTCTGTGGTCTGGGGTTTTCTGAATAATTAGGCTGAAAAGTAATCTGAGATTGGCCCTTGGAGAGTGAAGTCACAGGCCATTAATCCCGCCCACTCTCCTCCTCGCCCCTCCCCTCCTCTTTCCTTTCCTTTGGGGGGAGGGGGGGGGGCAGAGCAGAGGTGATGATTGACAGGCAAAATCCCTCAACAGTGACACCCACAGGCAAATATTTCTTTTTTCATTGCAGTTGAAAAGGCTTTAGAAATGTGAGAGAAAAACACCTGCAATGGCTCACTAGTGTGGAATTTTCTGTTAAAACATTGTATACACGTTTGAAGGACCATGACAAAGACTTTTAATGTGTGGTAAAACTGAATGTCATGAAACCTTTAATGCTGCTTAACCCTTTAAGACCGGGAACGCATCTGTGTCATTTTAAATAGCAGATCTACAAGCTCATAGCACGGCACCGAGTGTCGCGCTATGAGCTTGTAGATCTGCTATTTATTATTTTTGAATCGTGAATTCTTTTGCAAATCTTTGATTTATATATTGATTTGATTATATATATATATATATATATATATATATATATATATATATATATATATATATATATATATATATATATATATAGTATATATATATATATATCACATTGGGTACCCACTAGATCAGTACCTCTCAGGTACCCATCAAAGCCACACCCCTCTGGGGGGGTGGTTTTGCCTTGGAGGGAGGAGTTTAGCATAATTTTTTTTCCCACCGTGCAATACAGTAAGTGGACAGTAGATGGCAGGGCCGAGCAACTATTGGTACTATTCTAAACCAAGTCCTATTTGCACTGCATTTTTTCTTGTTAAAGAGACAATTTAAAAAACACGTGTGTGTAAAGGGTTTACACACACATTTCAATTTGTATTTAAAGTGAAATATCCCTTTAACTATATTCTACAGTTTAACCCAGTGATTCTCAACCTTTTTCATTTCAATTTCATTACAGTATGTATTTCATATCTATTGCTTTATTTAGGCATTTTGTATCACAATATATATATTTTCTTTTAATAAGGGTAATAATAATAATAATAATAATAATAATAATAATAATAATAATAATAATGACTCAAAATATATATACTGTAGGGCTGAAGTGGTTAGTGTGTTCTGTAATTGTAATCAAGATCTACAAAGTAATGTCTCTGTCATTTTAGATTTATTTGGCTATTCAAAAATAGAAACTCAAACTACAGTAATACTCCAGTAAAGTAAAAAACACCATCATTTTTCACAAGGCTCTAGGCCAGAGGTCTTCAACAGGGGGTCCGTGACCCCTAGGGGGTCCGCGGAGGTACTGCAGGGGGTCCGCGAAATTGTTGTTTGATTAAACAATATTTTAGTTTGAAAAAAAAAACATTTGTTTGAAAAAAAAAAAACATTTATTTTTCTCTTTTTTCACCCAAAATGTCAAATTGTCTTTAAACATAACATGAATCCATAGCAAACAGATAAATGGAGGCACAATGCACACTAACATGGTATGTTTATACATATTTTGTAGAGAATTTTTATTTTGTACGCCTACTGGGGCAGGTGCGTATAGGAGCAGGCAATATAAAACACAATTGTATACATGAATATACAATATATGTGGTAGCCCCCCCTACCCTACGAGGTAGGGGGTCCCTGCTCCATCTCCCGATCAGTTTGGGGGTCCCTGGCCTGAAAAGGTTGAAGACTGCTCTAGGCGACCCAAGTAGGAATCGTACCCTGACCTCCAACTTTGCAGAGAGAGAGAGAGAGAGAGAGAGAGAGAGAGAGAGAGAGAGAGAGAGAGAGAGAGAGAGAGAGAGAGATCTCTAAGCTAAGGGGTCCCTGCTTCATCTCTCTCTCAGCTAAGGGGTCCCTGCTTCATCTGTCTCTCAGCTAAGGGGTCCCTGCTTCATCTGTCTCTCAGCTTGAAGAATAGCTATTTTCAAGTAACCTCAGCTGAGAGTCTGTGTGTATGTGTCTTGTGTGACTTCCTGCGTCAGCCAGTGACATTGACATGCAAATCTGTGCCCTGTTTTTGAACAAAGAAGTAGCAGCCACGTGGGGGGTTGGGGCTTGTCCCTAGCTATTTCCTCTGCTCTGTAGATCTGTAACTGAATCAACTGATTCAATCATTTAGCTGGGGACCCCCTGGAGCCCCTGGGGGTCCCCAGACCACACTTTGAGAACCACTGATCTAGACACTGTTTCTTAACATCAGGTCCGGGGCCCACTAGGGGTCCATATGGACTCTTACAGCAGTGGTTCTCAAACCTTTTCAAGTCAAGGACCCCCAGATTAATATGTGTTTGGGCACATACCCCCATCTGAAAAAGTGTTGTGCCAGGAACCCCCATCTGAAAATTACGCAAGTACTGTGCTTAAGTACAATAATTATTTTGAGGTACTTTTACTTTACTGGAGTATTTAATACTTTTACTTCTACTCCACTACATCTCAGAGGAAAATATTGTACTTTTACTCCACTACAATTAAATGAAAACTTTTGGTTACTACTAGTTACTTTGTAGATTTTGATTACAATTACAAAACACACAAACCACTTCAGCCCTAAATATATTTCAGCCGATTGAAAATAGCAGATCTACAAGCTCACAGTGAGTTTGTAGATTGTAGATAAATGTGGAAGGAGATACAGTCACTGTGATGGTGCTCAGTGTGAACGCGCCACCCTGTGGCTGAATGGCCACACTACATGTTGAAATTAGATGGGGGGCGTGTCTGAGAATCTGGGGGTGTGGCCGAAAAAGGTACCTGGGGGTGAAAAAGGTACTGGTTTGAAAATGGTGAAGAAACCAACTGGCTACCACTGTACATTTTTAACTAAAATCTTTGCTTCTGGGGGGGTCCCTGGAACAACATATTTTGAGATGGGGGTCCGTGGCCAAATACATATAATTTTGGGGGTCCTTGACATGAAAAAGTTTGAAGAACCACTGATATAGAAACATACGTTTTTAAAAAAAAGGAAACTGTTAGGATTTAGAAGACATTTGTACAATCCCCAAGCCATCGCTTTAAAACATTATATGTATTCAAAAGTTTTGCACAACCTTAGACGATTTTAAAAGAAATGGCAGATCTACAAGCTCATAGCGCGGCACTCGGTGCCGCGCTATGAGCTTGTAGATCTGCTATTTTTGAATAGCCAAAGAAATCTAGAAATGACAGAGATCCGTTCCCGGTCTTAATGGGTTAATGCTGCTCAACTGTGTCTGCTGTGTTTGTCACGTGTCGTGTTGGGCTGAGTTACTGAGGATGTGTTCTAAGATACTAGTTACTTATTACTCCTTTAAAAAAGTGATAATATTACACCAATTACTTGGCATCAAGAGCAACTAGTTACACGTTATCCTCCTATAATTCCACAAACCTCCCTCCGGTGAGCCCAAAATCGTGGTGCGACCAAAATGTGATGAGACCAAAATCTCCTCTGTCCGGTTCTCCTCACTGGCTGGAGAAATTGATCTGAATTTGCACACAGACATTGACCATTACCATGTGCACGGAACAGCGAAGCCCATTTTTCGATTTCACCAAATCTCAGCTGTTTATTAGCGTTTTTTGTGTAAAAGCTTGTCGCCATGGTTACCGGCTGCCCAGCTGTGGGATGGCCTGACTCCCGGGTTGCCAGATCATGTGCGCATATCCCCCCCACGGGTATGGAGTAATATTATTAGTTTTGCTAATAAAACATAACCCAGAAAAAAAAGTGATGTTCAATACAATATACTTAAGCAGCTCATTTTAGAACTGAATCAACGTTATTATACATGAATACATCCTCTACTATCTTTATATCCTTTTTTTCTTGTTATATTGTAGTCAAACAACTTCCCTTCAGTCCCTGCTCACCATGTCAACTTTCTCATTAGTTCATCATCTTTGACGCTTGATGAAGTAATTCACTCTGCCTTAACCCACACACACACACACACACACACACACATACACACGCACACGCACACGCACACGCACACACACACACACACACACACACACACACTCATGAATGATAAAACACCCCTGTACTCCCATGAACATACACACTCATACTGAACACATACTCAGGTTCAGAAGTACATTATGCTACTGTGTTCTCTTCCACACATTAATGAGCTCAACTCGGGAGACTTGGGCGCACGGCGACACTAATCGTCCACACATGCACGCATGCCCAACCACGCACACACACACACACACACACACACACACACACACACACACATACATGCACGCACAGGCACTTGCCTGGAATACCTTGTATTGAATGAGAATCTGACATGGAAGATGCCGTAAATCCTCTAATAGTGACCTCTATTCAATTAAAAACCGGTTCTCTATTAATGACCGAGGATTGTTTTTTAATACAAATGGAAATAAAGGCCTCTCTCTTATACATGCCTCCTTTCAATAAACACCTGGTACCCACTACAGTCGAACAAATAAAAGCCCGGGTCACTATTAGAGCATTTACGGTAGGTAGATATGTAGATACTTTAGTCATCCCATAGGAGAAATTAAGGTGTTACAGAAGCTCTCATAGAGACATCAATGAAACATCATTATAATAAAAAATAAAAATAACAAAACGATATGCATCTAAGCATAATCAACCTACAATATGAAAAAGTGAATCGGGCCCATTGAGTCTTTCAAGCGGCAAAATGTGAGTGAGTGAGAGGAGTACAGTGCACTCATAAAATATCTCAAATATTATGCACGTAAAAACGTCTCCTGAAATAGGAGGCTGTACCCCCCCCATCCCCCCCACACTTCTTTGTTAACGTCTCTTTATAAAACAATTGATAGGTCTGAATTCACAGGAAGTTGCCCCTCCCCCTCCTCCTATATGCAAATCAGACTCCTAGGTCTATTAACCCATTCAATCGGGGGACGCATCGCTGTCATTCGCTGACAAGGGGAGCCTTTTACTTGTGCCTCTGAACAGCTTTAATTTGAATCTGCTGGAATGAAACCGCCGGAGCGTGGGGAGAGTCAGATTGCATTGTGTTATCCATATATTACACTGTGTGTGTGTGTGTGTGTGTGTGTGTGTGTGTGTGTGTGTGTGTGTGTGTGTGTGTGTGTGTGCGCGTGTGTGCAGGCGGGTGTGTTTCTTCTTAAAAGCATTATGTGGCTGTACAGTCTCTGAACATCGATTAACCTTTACTGTCTGTTCTGTGTGCTTACTCTACCCTTTTCTTCTTTCTCTCTCTCTCTCTCATATTATTCTTCCTTTCCTCTCTACCTCAGAATCGCTGGCAAGGTCGGCTATAGACAATGTTTTACTCAGTTGGTTAAAGAGTTTATAGTAGTCTGCCTAGTGCTCAGCCTAGTGCTCAGCCTAGTGCTCGGCCTAGTGCTCAGCCTAGTGCTCAGCCTAGTGCTCAGCCTAGTGCTCGGCCTAGTGCTCGGCCTAGTGCTCAGCCTAGTGCTCAGCCTAGTGCTCAGCCTAGTGCTCAGCCTAGTCCTCGACCCATTATAGTTAAGGTGTTTGGTGCTTTCATATATAAAGGGGGGGGGGGGGCAGAATGGTCCTACAGATCACATTCAGTATTATATAAAGGGGGGGGGGGGTCAGAGTGGTCTTACAGATCACATTCAGTATTATATAAAGGGGGGGGGGTCAGAGTGGTCTTACAGATCACATTCAGTATTATATAAAGGGGGGGGGGGTCAGAGTGGTCTTACAGATCACATTCAGTATTATATAAAGGGGGGGGGGTCAGAGTGGTCTTACAGATCACATTCAGTATTATATAAAGAGGGTTGGCAGAGTAGTCTTACAGATCACATTCAGTATAATATAAAGGGGGGGTCAGAGTGGTCCTCGTAGAGTCTTTTGTTCCTCCGATCAGATAAGAACAAGTCTCTAGTCACTACTTAACAAGGAGAATGTATTCTGGAATAATGACTGATACAAAACAAGAAGAATGTATTCTGGAACAATGACTGATGCAAAACAAGAAGAATGTATTCTGGAACAATAACTGATACAAAACAAGGAGAATGTATGCTGGAACAATGACTGATACAAAACAAGTGCTCCCCTGTAACCCGACACCACCTTGGGTCCCGCCAATGAATGAGCAGTCTTTGATTGATTGATTGATGTAGTTTATTTAGAAAGACATGAGAATAGTACATGACAGTACATGGAAGTACAAATTCACAATACAAGGTCTACTAAACTGGAAACCCTCATTAAGCACTAAGCTTGTTTAAGATGAGAACCCCATGCACACAAATCATGATGAAAAAAAAGTCGCTTGTTGTTTCCGTCGAGGTGTGTTTGTTGTGAATTCTCTGTGGATGCTAATTGGATTACTCACATCCTGGGTGGATCAAACATAATAATTCATAGGATATGGAATACTAAGTGAGGACAAACATAGAGCAAAGAAAAAGGTACTGTGAAGGTCCTTTAGGATTGCTTTTTGGGTGGAGAAAAATACTTGACTTTTCTTAGGATTTAAACCACACCATGGGACTTTATGTTTGTTAAATATTAGTTAAAGGACCACGTCACCCATTTTCAACCTTATCTTCATATTTCAGCGTTTCAACTTTGGCATTCTAACTTGCAGGAAGAAAAAGGATGCAGTTTCAATTAGCTTGGAATCCCCATCGATGACATCACTGTTAGGCAGGTTTCTGAACTTGAAAAATAGTGAAAATCTTTGCACATCTTTTAATATACATTTTTAACTCAAATCTTTGCTTCGTGGGAGTCCCTAGAACAACATATTTTGAGATGGGGGGCCGCGGCCAAATACATATACTTTTGGGGGTCCTTGACATGAAAACGTTTGAGAACCACTGATATAGAAACATACGTTTTTCGTTTTTTTTTTTTAGATTTAGAAGACATTTGTGGAATCCCCCAGAATCAAAGATATGAGTTACAAATGTTCGCTTTACAATATATATATATATATATATATATATATATATATATATATATATATATATATATATATATATATATAAACATTTGCACACATTTTCACGATTTTTCAAAAATAGTAGATCTACAATCTATATCTCAGCTCCCAGAGAACATTGTGTACCCTCTGTGTATTTCTCCGTGAAGTCTCGACTTCACAAAATGATGACGTCAAATGCATCGGGCGTACAGACATAAAATCAAATCAAACTTTATATACTAAGCACATTTAAAACAACCATGGTTGACCAAAATGTTAAACAAGATATTAATTATACATGCAATTCAACACAGACTAGAACGAGTGCCACACTATGAGCTTGTAGATCTGCTATTATTGAAAAATCGTGAAAATCTTTGAATATATATATTTTTAAAGCAAACATTTTTAACTCAAATCTTATTGCTGCTGGGGATTCTACAAATGTCTTCCAAATCGTGACAGTTTTCTTTTTTTTCCCTTTTACTTAGGTTGCTATATATCAGTGGTTCTCAAACTTTTTCATGTCAAGGACCACCCAAAATGGAGGGAAAAAAATGAAAAAATGAACATTTTTGAGTGAATGAAGATTTGAGTTAAAAATGTATTAAAAGTTTTGCACACATTTTCAAGATATATATATCTTTTTTGCAGATATACAAGCTCATAGCACTCGGTGCCGCGCTATGAGCTTGAATATCTGCTTTTTTTGAATAGCCCAAATGAATCTTAAAATGAAAGAGATGTGTTCCCGGTCTAAATGGATTAAGGCACTTGAAGGAGAATCTCACAAGTGTGTCTCTTCCTGTGAATTTACCCTCACACCAGGAAGCATGCATTTACTATATATATAGTAGTTGTAGAATTCATGTTTAATTATAACACAATCCGTTAAAACCAGGTTTACAAACTGGAGTACGACCATTGTAAGGTTCCCTAAAGAACATGCAAAAGTAGACAGAGTTTGGGTTTTGGCACTTAAAGGGGTAGTGTAAGTGATTTTATTTGGTTAAAATAAGTGTTAAATAGCTCTATATTCTGATGGTAATCATTGCTATAGTGTTTGTTCAATAACAGGGGTCTCCATGTCTCTCCACCTCTTTATTAAACAGAAAATGCATTTTCAGGTCAGGATACCAATTGTATCCAATCATGATAGAGAACTCAGTCAGGATACAGATTAAACAAGTGAAATTGGAAGTGATGACACAAATAAATGAGCAGATACAACATTGGAACTGTAACACTTTATAAATGAAGATGATAAATGGGTACTCTCTACTGATTGGCTGAGATTTTGTCACCTACCTGAAAATGTATTTTTTTGTTTATTAAAGAGAGACTATCAAAAAGTAGTGCTTTTTTTTTACTTTTTGTTTTAACCAAAATATATTGGCGTCAATCCGTTTCTCTACAGTCCAATCAAGCAGCTCCAATCTGTCCTTAATGTACAGTTGAGCAGTGGTGTAAAGTAACTAGGTACATTTAGTCACGTACTGTACTTAAGTACACTTTTGAGGTATTTTTTTACATTACTGGAGTATTTCCAAATTTCAGTACTTTTACTTCTACTCCACTACATCTTAGAGGTAAATTTTATACTTTTACTCCACAAAAATTATTTGAAAACTTTAGTTACTAGTTACTTTGTAGATTTAGATTATTATTACAAAACATACATTAACCACTTCAGCTCTTTTACTTTTTGGCCAAATAGCAGATCTACAAGCTCACAATGTGTCGCAAATCTGCTATTTTCAAATGATTTTTATACATTTCAAAACTTGTGAAATGGGATATTCTGCATAATAAGTACTACTTTATACTTTTGTTACTTTAAGTACTTTTTGATACAATACTTTTGTACTTTTACGCAAGTACATTTTGAATTACATACTTTTACTTAAAACAGAGTATTTCTACATTGCAGTATTGATACTTTTACTAAGTCAAATATTTGAGTACTTTTCCCACCACTGCAGTTGAGTGATGTCTGTGTCTCCCTCCATCCTCATTGGCTGTTGAGCCCCCCCAGCCCCTCCCTCGACTTCATTTTAGTCCCTCAAAAGGAAACATTAAAGATTAGGGTTTAACCCTAAAAGGACTGTTCATTTTATTTCCCTTATTTTCTCCCCCTTGTATATCTAAAATACTTCCAAAACATTCCTCGTTTGTCACATTTTCTTTAAGGTATTAAAAAGATGTTAAAAGTCTTTAACTTGTCACTTTAGAAATGAAGTGCAGATAGTCTTTAACCTGTAAATAAGTGTAGAAGCAAAAGACGCTGGTATGGAACTCCTGGTTTACTGGGATGGGGTTCAATTCCCTGCGGTGTCTGCTGATTGCATGTTAAAAGTATATTTATACTTTAAGTGTAGTTTTATTTAAAGGTTAAAAGTGTATTTATAAGTGCAAGTTAAGTGTAAATACGTGTTAACGTGTACGTATATATGTACTAAAAGTGTCTATTTATCAAAAGTCTGCATCGATGTATAATAAATATTATGGTACCGTCTAAACCACTACTTAGTCAGTCCCAGAGTATTATACTTTTTTCAGTACCAGGAATTAGTCATGAACCGAGTATTAGTTTTTTTTCAGTTCCAGGAATAAGTCATGCCCCCAGTATTATAGGTTTTTTTCAGTTCCAGGAATTAGTCATGCCCCGAGTATTAAAGTTTTTTTTTAAAACCATTACATACTCTGGGCCTGACTAATTCCTGGAACTTTTATTCAGTTCCAGGAATTAGTCATGCCCAGAGTATTATAGTTTTTTTTCAGTTCCAGGAATTAGTCATGCCCCGAGTATGTAATGGTTTTAAAACCATTACATACTCTGGGCCTGACTAATTCCTGGAACTTTTATTCAGTTCCAGGAATTAGTCATGCCCAGAGTATTATAGTTTTTTTTTCAGTTCCAGGAATTAGTCATACCCCGAGTATGTAATGGTTTTTTGAAACCATTTCATACTCGGAGCATGACTACTTCCTGGAACAGGAAAAAAACTACAATACTCGGGGCATGACTAATTCCTGGAACTTTTTTTCAGTTCCAGGAATTAGTCATGCCCCGAGTATTGTAGTTGTTTTCCTGTTCCAGGAATTAGTCATGTCCAGAGTATGTCATGGTTTTTTTTAAACCATAACATACTCTAGGCATGACTAATTCCTGGAACTTTTATTCAGTTCCAGGAATTAGTCATGCCCCGAGTATTATAGTTTTTTTCCAGTTCCAGGAATTAGTCATGTCCAGAGTATGTAATGTTTTTTTTCAAACCATACATACTCTGGGCATGACTAATTCCTGGAACGGAAAAAAAGTTCCAGGAATTAGTCATGGCCCGAGTATTATAGTTTTTTTTCCAGTTCCAGGAATTAGTCATGTCCAGAGTATGTAATCCTTTTTTTTTAAACCATTACATACTCTGGGCATGACTAATTCCTGGAACTTTTTTTCAGTTCCAGGAATTAGTCATGCCCCGAGTATTGTTTTTTTTTCCAGTTCCAGGAATTAGTCATGTCCAGAGTATGTAATGTTTTTTTTAAAACCATAACATACTCTAGGCATGACTAATTCCTGGAACTTTTATTCAGTTCCAGGAATTAGTCATGCCCCGAGTATTAAAGTTTTTTTTCAGTTCCAGGAATTAGTCATGTCCAGAGTATGTAATGTTTTTTTTTAACCATTGCATACTCTGGGCATGACTAATTCCTGGAACGGAAAAAAGGTTCCAGGAATTAGTCATGCCCGAGTATGTAATGGTTTTTTTAAACCATTACATACTCGGGGCATGACTACTTCCTGGAACAGGAAAAAAACTACAATACTCGGGGCATGACTACTTCCTGGAACAGGAAAAAAACTACAATACTCGGGGCATGACTAATTCCTGGAACGGAAAAAAGGTTCCAGGAATTAGTCATGCCCGAGTATGTAATGGTTTTTTGAAACCATTACATACTCGGGGCATGACTACTTCCTGGAACAGGAAAAAAACTACAATACTCGGGGCATGACTACTTCCTGGAACAGGAAAAAACTACAATACTCGGGGCATGACTAATTCCTGGAACCTTTTTTCCGTTCCAGGAATTAGTCATGCCCGAGTATGTAATGGTTTTTTGAAACCATTACATACTCTGGGCATGACTAATTCCTGGAACGGAAAAAAGGTTCCAGGAATTAGTCATGCCCGAGTATGTAATGGTTTTTTGAAACCATTACATACTCGGGGCATGACTACTTCCTGGAACAGGAAAAAAACTACAATACTCGGGGCATGACTACTTCCTGGAACAGGAAAAAAACTACAATACTCGGGGCATGACTACTTCCTGGAACAGGAAAAAAACTACAATACTCGGGGCATGACTAATTCCTGGAACGGAAAAAAGGTTCCAGGAATTAGTCATGCCCGAGTATGTAATGGTTTTTTGAAACCATTACATACTCGGGGCATGACTACTTCCTGGAACAGGAAAAAAACTACAATACTCGGGGCATGACTACTTCCTGGAACAGGAAAAAACTACAATACTCGGGGCATGACTAATTCCTGGAACCTTTTTTCCGTTCCAGGAATTAGTCATGCCCGAGTATGTAATGGTTTTTTGAAACCATTACATACTCGGGGCATGACTACTTCCTGGAACAGGAAAAAAACTACAATACTCGGGGCATGACTACTTCCTGGAACAGGAAAAAAACTACAATACTCGGGGCATGACTAATTCCTGGAACGGAAAAAAGGTTCCAGGAATTAGTCATGCCCGAGTATGTAATGGTTTTTTGAAACCATTACATACTCGGGGCATGACTACTTCCTGGAACAGGAAAAAAACTACAATACTCGGGGCATGACTACTTCCTGGAACAGGAAAAAACTACAATACTCGGGGCATGACTAATTCCTGGAACCTTTTTTCCGTTCCAGGAATTAGTCATGCCCGAGTATGTAATGGTTTTTTGAAACCATTACATACTCTGGGCATGACTAATTCCTGGAACGGAAAAAAGGTTCCAGGAATTAGTCATGCCCGAGTATGTAATGGTTTTTTGAAACCATTACATACTCGGGGCATGACTACTTCCTGGAACAGGAAAAAAACTACAATACTCGGGGCATGACTACTTCCTGGAACAGGAAAAAAACTACAATACTCGGGGCATGACTACTTCCTGGAACAGGAAAAAACTACATTACTCGGGGCATGACTAATTCCTGGAACCTTTTTTCCGTTCCAGGAATTAGTCATGCCCGAGTATGTAATGGTTTTTTGAAACCATTACATACTCTGGGCATGACTAATTCCTGGAACAGGAAAAAAACTACAATACTCGGGGCATGACTACTTCCTGGAACAGGAAAAAAACTACAATACTCGGGGCATGACTAATTCCTGGAACGGAAAAAAGGTTCCAGGAATTAGTCATGCCCGAGTATGTAATGGTTTTTTGAAACCATTACATACTCTGGGCATGACTAATTCCTGGAACGGAAAAAAGGTTCCAGGAATTAGTCATGCCCGAGTATGTAATGGTTTATTGAAACCATTACATACTCGGGGCATGACTACTTCCTGGAACAGGAAAAAAAACTACAATACTCGGGGCATGACTACTTCCTGGAACAGGAAAAAAACTACAATACTCGGGGCATGACTAATTCCTGGAACGGAAAAAAGGTTCCAGGAATTAGTCATGCCCAGAGTATGTAATGGTTTCAAAAAACCATTACATACTCTGGACATGACTAATTCCTGGAACTGGAAAAAAAACTATAATACTCGGGGCATGACTAATTCCTGGAACTGAAAAAACAATACTCGGGGCATGACTATTAATACCTGGATTTTAAAAAACAATACTCTGGTTTTGACTAATTCCTGGAACTGAAAAACCAGTAATGCTCTGGTACTGACTAAGTAGTGGTTTGGTTAGTACCATAGTATTTATACATCAATATAAATACACTTTTAACCTTTAAATTAAACTACACTATACACTCAGTATAAATACACTTTTAACCTGCAATCAGCAGACACCGCAGGGAATTGAACCCCATCCCAGTAAACCAGGAGTTCCATACCAGCGTCTTTTGCTTCACTTATTTACAGGTTGAAGATAGTGTAAACAGACTATCTGCACATCTCTAAAGTGACAAGTTAAAGACTTTTAACATCATTTTAATACCTTTAAAAAATCTGCTATTTTCAAAAAACTCAAAAGAAAATGTGACAAATGTGTAATGTTTTGGAAGTATTTTAAATATACAAGGGGGAGAAAATAAGGGAAATAAAATGAACAGTCCTTTTAGGGTTAAACCCTCAGTCTTTAATGTTTCCTTTTGAGGGACTAAAATGAAGTCGAGGGAGGGGCTGGGGGGGGCTCAACAGCCAATGAGGATGGAGGGAGACACATGTTGCGTGAGTGTAATGTTGTAGATCTTCGCGAAAAATAGCAGATCTACAAGCTCACAACGTTACGAGCTTGTAGCCTTGTAGATCTGCTATTTTTGATGAATGTTCCCCCCAGAATAGTGATGCAGGGGTTCAAGTGGTTAAAAAGTTAAGTATAAAGTTATTCTTTTTTTATTTTAAGTTTTTATCCCACAATTTTGTAACCCCATTTTTTGCACCCAGTGCCAATTGTCTATGTAATCCTGGGCGCTACACTCCCTCTACCAACCTAGGGAGGCCAGGGCCGAGCTCATGCCTCCTTCAATGCATGAGAGCCAACTGACCTTCATATCACCTGACAGGGGAGAGTTTCCCCGGTAGGACATAGCGCGTGGAAGGAACACGTTATTCCAACCAGTTCCTTTCCCCTCCATCAGGAGCCCCAGCTGGCCAGGGGGAGGCGGTATAGAGACCAGGATTACTGCATGATTTTTGTGAGGGTACCTACCCTAGGAGACATGGGGAGAACATGCAAACTCCACACAGAAAGGCCCTTTCGCCAACCCCACCTAGGGTATGGGTACTGATGATGTGGAGGAGAGGACACGCCCCCAGCACCCACGGCGGGAATCGAACCCAGGACCTTCTAGCTGTGAGGCGACAGCGCTACCGACTGCGCCACCATGCCCCCATATAAAGTTATTTTCAACTTGTCCTATAATGGAGACGACTATTCTGTAGTCTCTCTGTTTGTCCTTGTGACAGACAGACATCACTCAACATACATTAAAGGAGTAGTTCACCCAAAAAAAATACTTATTTTCTATCAATTGCACACCCCATGAAGCCTTGAATTCCTAAGCTAATAATTTGATTCCTGTCTCCTACCGGCTAATGTATCCGGTAGAAGACACAAAGGAGACTCTTTGTGTCTCCAACCGGAAATACACAGTCATCAAATTATTGGCTTAGGAATGCCACAAAAAAAAAAATCCATGAATTCAAGGCTTCATTGGGTTGTGCAATTGATAGAAAATAAGTATTTTTTTGGGGTGAACTCCTCCTTTAAGGACAGACTGGAGCTGCTTGATTCGACTGTAGAGAAACGGATTGACACCAATATTTTTGGGTTTAAAAAAAATAAAAAAAATAAGGTTAAAGCACTATATTTTGATAGTAATAATCATTGCCATAGAGTGTTTGTTCAGTAACAGGAGTCTCCCCACCATGTAGTGATCATGGCAACAACCCCCCTCCTATCAGCCGGCAAAAAGTACACAAATGTTTTACTTAAGTAAAAGTATCAATACTCAAAACTTTTCATGCAATCATTTACCTAAAAAGTTTGTATTAAAGTTAAGTATTCAGCACTTGAACCTTTTTAGTTAATTGTACTTCTATATATAGATTACCAAACTCAAAAGTCAGATGTATTCAGAACTGGAACTTTTTAGGTACTTCTATAAATCGATAACCATGATTTATTATTGTCTACTCAAATAATAGTTAGTACTACATGTACTTTTTATTCATGATTAATTAAATATATTTATTATATCAACTCAAATATGTATTCGTGCTAAATGGCTACGCTGAGCTTGATCGCCACACCCCAAATTAGCCATCTTTACGACTTCAGCATTATTATTGCACACATTTAATGACCAGAAGTCTAGCTTCACATTTGCACTTTTTATAGAATTGTCATATCAGAAGACAGACCCTTGCAGCATGGTTATACCCTTCCAGACAAGAGTCATATCCCGGCGGACACAGTCGTCTTCAAGGCAAGAGTCAAAGTCAGAATGCAACATATACCTTATAGACGCCGGTAGGGAGGGGCAACTATTATTCACTTATGGATTCCAAGGACTTGGAATCAACACTATTGATGTTAGAACAGAATCCTAACACCACACTTCCCTAAAGGCAAGGCTCCTTTTGGTCAGAGGAGGCATCTCTGCTTTCAGAGCTCGCTCTATTCGGGACGGACATAGGGTCCTTCAAGACATAAGAGCTCTGACTGGAAGGGTATAACTATTCTTTACACTGCGAAGCTCGGTCTTCTGATATGACATTCTATAAAAAGTACACATGTGAAGCTAGAATTATGGGTATTGAATTCATTGTTATATGGGTATTGAATTCCCATTATATGGGAGCGCCAATGGAGGGGAAAGGCTGCTTCCGTACACGCTCCTCAGCGTCGCAATGTTTTTCCTTCTTTTTAGTATTTTTAAGCCTTTTATTTTTTTCCTACACCGTCGGGTGTCTAAGGAGTTATGACAGACAAGCACTTCTGGACATCAGCACAGCGATCACACACAGAATTCCGGACTTTTTCGCAGATAACCCTCCACCGGCTGGGTGGTGGGAGATCTTCCCTTTGTCTTGTGGGAGATCTTCCCTTTGTCTCGGCGGGGATCATAGCATGGAAACGGCGAAAGAGGCGAGCGCGTCCTGGCCGTCGGAGGACAAGAGCGGGCCTTCGAAAATGTTCAAAAAATTGTTAAAATGTTTATGATGCTACATTAACTACTTTAGCTGGGGACCCCCTGAAATCCCCCCAAGGACCCCTGGGGGTCCCCGGACCCCACTTTGAGACAGGCTAAGAGCTGCAGTGTGTTTGTAGCTGCGTTAGCATTGGGAACCGTATCCATCACACTGTCAGAGCTGCTGTGTGGACTTCACGTCTGATAAACCATTACAATACCAGTGGTCCTCAAACTTTTACATTTCAAAGACCACCATTTGGTTCCATTTGTACACTAAAAAGTTACAGACCTGTAATGGTCCATTTGGTCATCAACAATTATAATGATAATGAAGGATCCCAACCCTACACAATGAACATAAAGAATAAACCGGGTAAATACAACAATGAATATAAAAATAAAACATAAATCTAAAACATAAACCATGTAAGGGTAAATACAACACAATGAACATAAATAATAAACCAGGTAAATACAACACAATGAATATAAAAATAAAACAAACCTAAAACATAAACCATGTAAGGGTAAATACAACACAATGAACATAGAGAATAAACCAGGTAAATACAATGAATATAAAAATAAAACAAACCATGTAAGGCTAAATACAACACTATGAACATAAAGAATAAAACAAACCACGAAAGGGTAAATACAACACTATGAACAAAGAATAAAACAAACCATGTAAGGGTAAATACAACACAATGAACATAAAGAATAAAACATAAACCATATAAAGGGTAAATAAAACACTATGAACATAAATAAAACAGACCATATAAAGGGTAAATACAACACTACGAGTAGGGCACTGTAGGGAATTGAACCCCATCCCGGTAAACCAGGAGAACCACACCAGAGCCTTTGTTTTGTTGTCATTTACAATCACATGGTACCATTCACACATTTACATTTCAACAGTTAAGTCATTTCACAATTTACAATGTAAATATTCATCTATAATCTTTATCCAGAGTGACTTACAATAAACAAAGTAAACACATACATAGAATGCAGAGACAGTGTAGTGTCTCAGTAAACTAGGATCACAGGTAAACCAAGAAGATAGCATCAGTCTAAGCAGTATAATACATTAATAAACAGTATAATAAATTAATAATCTGTACATAGAAACTATAGGTCAACTAACCAGGTCAACAAATGAACCCAGCACCTGAGGTATTTTTGACTTTACAGGAGTATTTCCAACTTGCAGTACTTTTACTTCTACTCCACCATATCTCAGAGGCAAATATTGTACTTTTACTCCACTACGATTATTTGAAACCTTTAGTTACTTTGTAGATTTTGATTACGACAAAACATACACAAACATTAACCCTATTTAAACTTAGATCTACAAGCTCAAAATGCATCTAAGTGCTACAGGCTGAGGTGGAGTCTGAAGAGGAGAGTCTTCACATTATAACAATGATGAGTTACGCTGTTGGTCACATAGAATTCCTGAAGCAGCACAGCTGTACAGTTACAGATAATGAGCCTACTGAGATTAGATACGGTAATGTTTAGCGATATAGCGCCTTTTATTTAAAAAAAAAGAATACAATAAATACAAAAAAAAACATTAAAATACAGTAAATGGAAGTTAAAATAAAACATACATTACAACTGATTTTTTTGTGCAAATTACATAATTTCCAATGATATTATCCATCAAAGACTAATGCCATTATGTAATTTTGACAGGTCTATGAAGTCATGATGACCAAGAAGAAAACAGGAAAAAAATAGCACAAAATACATGTCAATAATTAACAGTACACAAAAATAAGAGAAAAACTAAAACAAAATACAGATAGATACAATAAACTAACAGATATTCAAATTAATATTTGTACAAAAAAAAACTCTTGCTGACCTCCATCTATCCCGTCACAGTTCATCCATTTACCAATTTAGTTTATCCACTTAAGGCTGCCATGTTAAAGGACAAGTCTGGACTAGAATAACAGCCTTTTTTTCCTACTTATATTGATCCCAAATGACTGGCCATGTAAAATTCATGAACAGACCATAAATAGGTAGCCATGTTTTCACTCCACAAAAACCTTAAGGAAAACTCCTTAGACAGAGACTAAGAAAATATATTTGAATTTTATTTGTTCATGCTCATAAAGTGCTCCAAGTGTTAAAAGTGAAAAGTGCAGCAGCAAACGTTTGGGTCAACGGACCATCGTCAGTGCCTCGCCTACTGACCGCCGTGAATAATCAAGCTTTACCCGCAAATGACAACACATAAATCCACATCACATACAGGGCCTATGGTCATATGTGATGTGGACTGACGTGATGAAGACTTACCTGCAAATGAAAGTGACGTGAAATGATAAGAGACGCAAATCAAATTATGCAAAATGATACGAGACATAAGTCCACATCACATACTACACTACACTACACTACACACACTATGGTCATATGTGATGTGGACCGACGTGATTAAGCTTTAACCGTACATGATTAGATCTGATGATATAGCACTGACGATGGTCCTATGACCTAAATGTTTGCTGCTGCACTTTTCACTTTGAACACTTGGAGCACTTTATGATCATGGAACAAATAAAACTAAAAAGATTTTCTTGGTCTCCGTCTAAGGAGTTTGTGGAGGGAGTCTTTTTTCTGCCAGTTTTGCTTTGTTTTTGAGACCAGCTACAGTCAGTAAATATTCCTTTTTCTTTTTAGTTTCCTACAATTAAAAAAATATATATTTACAGAAATAAAAAGTTTATTTTTCTAAGGAACCTCATACATTTAAGGCAACAAATGGAACCAAATGGTCCAATGTTTCCCAAGTTATGGGTCGGGACTCAATAGTGGGTCGTGGACACATTTTCTTGGGTCATGAGTAAATAACCCCCCCCCCCCCCCCCCCCAAACTTGTTAATTAAGTATTCAATCAAAGCTTCCAGCAGGTGATTGGCCCGTGGATTCCAGTTCATTGAACATTGTAATGTATTAAATACATTTGAAAATGACATTGGTTTGTTCTTCATGGAGCAGATATGACATATTGGAACATTGTTGATGTCCAAAAAAACATTATAAAGGTGAAAATAAACGATCTACAAGATCAATGTCACAAAAATAAAACATTCAAAATAATGTAATTTAAGAAAATGATAAATAAGAAATTCCATAAAGATATGAAAATAATGAAAATCTACAAGCTCAAACGAATTTCATAAAGTAAATTAAAAATAAATAAAAGCAATTCCATAAAGTAGGGGAAACATTTGTTTAACATACAACTTACATTTAGTTGAAATTTAAACCAGTCGTTCTGCCTAAATAATTGGCAAAAACATTTAGATTTAATATAAAAAAATTCTACCAAATAAATAACTTAGTTACTAAGTTAGTTCCAATGGATTGATTGGTCTTTAAAGCATGCTCTGAAAAGGCCCACCCATCTGTCCACTTAACACGGCTGTCATGTTAAGTGGTCAGATCCAGAATAAGGTTGAGAACCACTGATTTACACATTTCAAAGATCTACAACTACGGCAGATGAAAACATAACCCTATCGGTTAAAGCTCTGTACATGAGCAACATTTAATTAACTTTCACAATTATCATTTTTAGAGGAACTATATTTTATTCAACACTATTTTAAAGCTCTGTGGAAATTGTTTTACTTTGTTTTAATAAAAACCTGATAATGCTTTTAATCGGGTAAACAAGATATAGATCATAATTTTATCAAAAAACTAAAATGTCCACAGAACTTACAAGTGTGAAATAAAATCTTGACTTGAAAAAAAAAGTGTAATAATGTAATCCTTTACAGACCATAACTGGGTAGCCATGTTAACATCTTTATACAAAAGGAAAACCGGTAGAAGAAAAGACTCACTCCACAAAAACCTTAAGGAAAACTCCTTAGACAGAGACTAAGAAAATAAATTAGTGTTTTATTTGTTCATGCTCATAAAGAGCTCCAAGTGCTAAAAGTGAAAAGTGCAGCAACACACGTTTGGGTCAAAGGACCATCGTCAGTGCCTCGCCTATTGACCGCCGTGAATAATGAAGCTTTACCCACAAATAACACATAAATCCACATCCTACACTACACTACACTACACTACGGTCATTATGTGATGTGGACTGACGTGATGAAGCTTTAACCGCAAATGATTGTATCTGATGATATAGCACTGACGATGGTCCTATGACCTAAATGTGTGTTGCTGCACTTCACTTTGAACACTTGGAGAACTTTATGAACATGAAAAAATAAAATAAAAATATGTTTTCTTAGTCTCTGTCTAAGGAGTTTTCCTTAAGATTTTTATGGAGTGAGTCTTTATTTCTGCCAGTTCTCTTTTGTTTTTGAGACCAGCTACGGTCAGTAAATATTCCTCTTTTTCCTTTTAGTTTCCTACAATTTCTAAAATAAAAAACATTTACAGAAATAAAAAGTTCTCATATTTCAAAAGAACCTCATACATTTAAGGCAACAAATGGACCCTGGTCCGCTGTTTCCCAAGTTATGGGTCGGGACTCAATTGTGGGTCGTGGACACATTTTCTTGGGTCATGAGTAAATAAAGACCCCCCCCCCCCCCCCCCAACCGGTTAATAAAGTATACAAAGCTTCCAGCAGGTAATTGGCCGTGGATTACAGTTCATTGAACATTGTAATTTATTAAATACATTTGAAAATGATATCCGTTTGTTCTGCACAGAGGAGATATGACATTCTGGAATATTGTTGCTGTCCCAAAAACATTATGAAAAGTGAAAATAGCCGATCTATGTCGGCAATGTCACGAAAATAATCAAACATTCAAAAGAAAGTATTTTAAGAAAATGCTAAATAGAGATTCCATAGAAAAGAAAATGGAGTGAAAATCTCAAGCACAAACACATTTCATAAAGTAAATTTAAAAAAAGCAATTCCATAAAAGTAGGGAAAAAAATATTAGCAAACATTTATTTATTTTCTTCATTTGTTTAACATACAAACAAACAAAATATCCACAGAACTTGCAAGTGTGAAATACAATCTTGACTCCTCCAACCAAAAATATTTAGACAATTGTAAACATACAACTTACATTCAGTTGAAATTTAAACCAGTGATTCTCCGCCCAAGTAATTGGCAAAAACATTAAGATTTAATATAAAAAAGTGATACCAAATAGATAAGTTAGTTCCAATGGATTGATTGGCCTTTAAAGCAGGCTCTGAAAAGGCCCACCTATCTGTCCACTTAACACGGCTGCCATGTTAAGTGGTCAGATCCAGAATAAGGTTGAGAAGCACTGATTTACACATTTCAAAGATCTACAACTACGGCAGATGAAGACATAACACTACCGATTAACGCTCTATACATGAGCAAAATGTAATTAAGTTTCACAATTAAGATAATTTTTAAAGGAAAAACTATTTTATTCACTTTTTTTAAAGCTCTGTGGATTTTGATAATGTAACCTGATAATGCATTTAATCATCGGGTAAACAATACATCATATTTTTATCAAAAAAACAAAATATCCACAGAACTTGCAAGTGTGAAATACAATCTTGACTCCTCCAACCAAAAATATTTAGACAATTGTAATAATATAATCATTTACAGACCATAAATGTGAAGCCATGTTAAAGTAATACTAGGTAACGTTTTCAACAAAACTAAAGTTAAATTGTATATCTTTTGCGAGTGGCAAAAGTTTCACAACACCCACTCCGTGAATTTCACCCCCGGAAGCCTTTTATTTATATATTTTCTATTGAACGTGTACGGGGGGGACTTTCCCGGGAAAATGACGTTCCTGGCCAACGTCATGACGTCGTGGCCGACGTCCTCAGGAACTACCGCAACGGTTTCCTGTTTGGCCAGGAACTACCGCGCTATTAACAAAAAGGAACCTCACGCTGATTTTAAGATAATGTAGGATTGGAAGATCGAAAAAGAATAGAAAAAGAAAGCACAGCTCATGGTAACTAATGCTCCACTGG
Organism: Gymnoscopelus braueri; assembly: GCF_963280865.1. Lineage (NCBI taxonomy): Eukaryota > Metazoa > Chordata > Actinopteri > Myctophiformes > Myctophidae > Gymnoscopelus > Gymnoscopelus braueri. The sequence goes on from NC_137623.1 coordinate 1,370,054, forward strand.
CTAAGAGAAACGATCCGTAGATAGTATAAAACAATTAAAAGATCGCTTTTTGAAACGCTTCCGGCTTCCGGTGAAAACGAATGGAATTCTGGGTAATCGAGGACTAGGGAAATTGTATGCAGTGACGGTAGTGACCAGCAGAGGTTGCTAAAAATCGTTAGTTGTGAATTTGCATTGTACAACTTTAACATCTTTATACAAAAGGAAAATCGGTAGAAGAAAAGACTCACTCCACAAAAACCTTAAGGAAAACTCGTTAGACAGAGACTATGAAAATATATTAGCGTTTTATTTCGTCATGCTCATAAAGAGCTCCAAGTGCTAAAAGTGAAAAGTGCAGCAGCAAACGTTTGGGTCAAAGGACCATCGTCAGTGCCTCGCCTACTGACCACCGTGAATAATGAAGCTTTACCCACAAATGACAACACATAAATCCACATCACATACTACACTACACTACACTACACTACACTACACTACACTACACTACACTACGGTCATTATATGATGTGGACTGACGTGATGAAGCTTTAACCGCAAATGATTATATCTGATATAGCACTGACGATGGTCCTATGACCTAAATGTGTGTTGCTGCACTTTTCACTTTGAGCACTTGGAGCACTTTATGAACATGGAAAAAATTAAATACAAATATATTTTCTTAGTCTCTGTCTAAGGAGTTTTCCTTAAGGTTTTTCTGGAGTGAATGTTTATTTCTGCCAGTTTTAATTTGTTTTTGAGATCAGTCAGTATATATTCCTCTTTCCTTTTAGTATCCTACAATTTATTTTTACATGAATAAAATAAAACATTTAGAGAAGTAAAAGGTTCTCATGAACCAATACATTTAAAAACAAAAATCAAAGAAATTCCATTTAAAATATTAAAATAAGAGTAGTGGAAATAGCAGATCTACAAGCCAAGCTTGTAGATCTGCTATTCTCACTAGGTCCCAGGGAGACATCACACGTCTTTTGGATCTCGAGCTAAAACATTATGATAATCCTTACACTGGAATGTTTACATCCCAGTGTGTTTTTGCGATTGTTTGTTCATTGTTAATTTCAGATCCAGATTCATTAGTGACTATTCTTCCTGGGGTCAAATAGTAAAATTAAAATGAATTAAAAGTACATATAAGAAGCAAGCAAAAATAGAACATGTGCTATTTCGTGAAAACAACAAATCTAAGCAATAAATTAGAAACAACAAAAAAAAGGTTGTGAAAATAGATTTACATGCTCGTTGTGAGCTTGCAAATCTTATTATTTTCACTAGTTTGGGTCCTGAGCTAAAAGGTTTGGGAACCTCTGCAGTGGCACAATGCCTGGTAGCTGTTAAATATAGAGCTTACACATTTTGATTGACATCAGTTATGACTGTAATGTTTAGAATGCAACACACAGTTATGACACATGTTTAGTATGCAATCACACAGTTATGACTAATATTTAGAATGCAATCACACAGTTATGACTGTAATGTTTAGAATGCAATCACACAGTTATGACTAATGTTTATTTTATTTTCCAGAAGTAATACAGTCTACAGTGACTGAACTGCCTCTTACACAGTGTCACAGTGGCTGCTAGCTGATGCCTATGAGTTCAATTCAAAGTTTACAATTTAAATGGTGCATTTATCTATAGTACCTTTAACCAAAGCATTTTGTAATGTGCATTACATTCGCCAACCTACTCACCAGGGGGAGAGATAGAGATGAGAGGGATAGACAGAGAGAGAGAGAGAGACTCGTATAATTTACATTATTTGTGGACGATTGACATAAAATATACGAGGCGCATATGACGCAATGGCAGCAGCATTCTTTGCTTCATGTTCTCTGCATCAGTCTCAGTCCAGCATCAGTCCATTTTCTTCATTATTCTCCTGCCAAATGACGAGCATTGTACGCAAACAACGTGAAACGAAGTCGACATCACATACTGGTCATATGGTTGTATGTATCGTTTATATTATTATATTATTATTATGTGATGTGAATTGTCGTGATGAAGCTTTACTCGCAAATGACGGCACAAATAACGAGTAACTATACGTGATGCACATGCCGACATCCGTCACACACCTTCACATCACATACTGGTCATATGTGATGTGGATTGGCGTGATTAAGCTTTAACGCAAATGACGCAACGCAAAATCAATTGTGCCAATATTTGTCAGCAATACAGCAACAACATGAATGACATTAGTACACAACATACAACACTATGAATGACATTAGTAAACAACATACAACACTATGAATAACATTAATACACAACATACAACACAAGCAACAGGAATAACCAAAGTCATTAAATGCATATGATATGAATGATGGCCCTACATCTCTTCCTGTTCTGACCTACTGTAAACAACGGCGTGTACCTCGCCTAAAAGAAAAAATTGCCGACCGATGTGAATGACGAGCTATCCGCAAATGTCGTGAAATAATCACAAAATCACATAAATCCACATCACATACGACCAGTAATGTGATGTGGCCTGACGTGATGAAGCTTTACTCGCAAATAACCTGAAACGGTACAACGCAAATCAAATTACGTGAAACGACACAACGTAAAGGACGACATGCATCACATACCTCCACATATGTTCATATGTGACGTGGACTAACGTGATGAAGTTTTACCCGCATATGTTGTGAAATGACACAACACAACACATACATCACATCAATCCACATCACATACGGCCCCTGTACGGTCATATTATGTGATGTGGGCTGACGTGATGAAGACTTACCTGCATATGACGGAAGCGACGTGAAATCATAAGACATGACGCAAATCAAATGTAATGAAGGTTTACCCGCATGTGTTGTGAAATGACAACACATACTTCACATCAATCCACATCACATACTACACTACACTACACCATGGACTTATGTGATGTGGGCTGACGTGATGAAGACTTACCTGCACGCATGTGACGTGAAATCCTGAGACGCGACGCAAATCAAATTACTTATATACCAAATGACGCGAAATGCTACGAGACATAAATCACACAAACACTGGCCGTGACCCAATAATAAAAAACACTGGTCCAGTCCCTTCTTACTTATTCTACTTATTCTTCACGAATGACGGGCATTAAACGCAAACGACGCAAACCGCTGGCCCACCACCCGTTAAATGACGCAACGCAAGCAGCGCTACGCGAACGACGCTGATAGTGCAAATTTTACGGTTAAAGCTAAACAATGTTTAGTTGATACTATGACAGGGCAAAAAAAGCTATATTTTTTACTTTATCAAAAATAGATAAAGCACAAATAGGTTTAACTATGTGAGTTTGCTATGTGACCAAGAGCCACATATACTATACCCTGTCACTATATTATACAACCTAGTATACATATACTGTACCCTGTCACTATATTATACAGCTTAGAGTAGGCCTACATATACTGTACCCTGTCATTACATAAACAGCCTGGTATACGTATACTGTCAGTACTACAAATGGAACCAAATGGACCAGTAACGGGTCCATTTGGTTCCATTTGTACACACAAAAACCACTAGTGAAGAACTAGTGCAATAGACAGGCAAGAAGAAAGAAATAAGAAATAACAGACTTTATAAAGACTGTTATTCTGAGTACTCAAAGACACACTAGAAAACAAAAAAGTTATAACTTTATTCAAGCAAATAATGAAGAGAAAAGAGGGGAAGTTAAAGTATGGAGGTCAGGCAGAAACATTGTATGTCCAAAATTGTTACTTTTTAAAATGGACACATAAAAGAACTTGTGTTCCAATGGATCCAATGTAATTATCATGATCTTTGCGTTGTGAGCTTGTAGATCGGCTGTTTGTACTGCTTTAGTGTGTGACACTGTAGTATGACCAAGTAAAGAAATTTATTTACGACAATATATATATATATATATATATATGGAGATACAAGGTTTCTGCCCGACAACCAATGATAGACCGTGTCACTACTATCACTTACCTTGAACAGCAGCCACGACTCAGACAACAGCAAATGAAATAAAAAAAACACTGAGAAAGATGCAAATGACACTACGGACATCATTTGCTTTCTCTTTTAGTTTGCACAGACCTACAGCATAGATGGATGTAAACACAGTGTTAATGGGGCTACATGCTACCATAATGATAACAGACATAAATCACATAGCTCCACATCACATACATTTGTACACACAAACCACTAGTGAAGAACTAGTGCAATAGACAGGCAAGAAGAAAGAAATAAGAAAGTGTTTTTCTAATACAAGAAATCGATCAAATAAGACACAAAAGTAAATAAAAACAAATCATTTTGTTATTGCTTTATTAAAGCAAAGAGAAAAAGAGGAGAAGTTACGACCACATGTGATGTGGACCGATGTGAGCAAAGCTTTGGGCGCAAATTACGTGAAACAATAAATAAAATCACATAAATCCACATCACAGAAAGGCACTATGGTCCTATGTGATGTGGACTGACGTGATGAAGCTTTACCCACAAATGACGCGATGCAAATGACGTGAAACGATAGACGACGCAAATGACCACATACATGGTATGGTAGCATGTAGCATGTAGCCCCCTTAACAAGCAGCAGCTGCAATCAAAAGGTTCCTACCTTCCTGCCATCTTCACTGCAGTGACACAGAAGACGTCGTCTTCTTCTTGTCATCTTCGTGTTCTGTAAAGACACAAAAAAGAAAAACAAAAACGTTGAGTTGAGCAGGCCTTACATGGTGACATTTTGGAAGCCATGATGGTCTGTAGAGACATAAGCTGGTCACTGACAGGGCTGTGTCACCATTATGACATTTTACTTGAGTAATTGTCACAAATAATTGCGATTAACGATTTAATTGAAATTGTACATTGAACATGTTTGAAAATAAATGAACATTTTTGTAACCAGAAGAGTGGGCACCCGGGAAAAGTGGGCACTTCAATGTGTAAATGGCCATTTCTATTCCTCAAAGTAATTAATTAAGTAACTTAAAGGAGTAGTTCAGACTTATTTTCTATCAATTGCACACGCCATGAAGCCTTGAATTCATGGATTTGTTTTTGTCGCATTCCTATGCCAATAATTAGATTCCCGTCTCCTACCGGCTAATGTATCCGCTAGGAGACACAAAGTAAATTATTTGTGTCTCCTACCGGAAATACACCCGGTCATCAAATTATTGGCTTAGTAATGAGACAAAAACTAAAACAAAATCATGAATTCCAGGCTTCATGAGGTGTGCAATTTATAGAAAATAAGTAATTATTTGGGTGAACTACTCCTTTAAGTACATGATTTGAAGATGCTTGACTGGCCTACAGCCACTGTGGTCATAAAACAATACGTTTTAGGTCTGATAATGATGTACCCACCCGTACATGTTCACATCATGTATACTTTACATTACTTAAAAGGGATAGTTCACCCAAAAACGTACTTTTTTTCTATCCATTAGTCACCCCATGGAGCCTTGAATTATGGACCGGTAGGCAGCGGTTCTGGTAGGAGACACAAAGGAGACTCTTTGCGTCTCCTACCGGAACCGCTGCCGGTCATCACATTATTGGTTTAGGAATGAGACACAAACTAAAACATATCCATGAATTCAAGTCTCCATGGGGTGACTGATCCATAGGAAAAAGTGTTTCAAACTATCCCTTTAAGTCAGGGGTCCTCAACGTTTTCAGGCCAAGGACCCCCTAGCTGAGAGAGAGATGAAGCAGGGACCCCCTCTATATTGTATAAAATTGTTTGAGATAAACTTTTGCTGCTCTTTTTTCCCTCTACACCTGTAACTCTTTGCTAAAAATAGCAGATCTACAAGCTCACAACGCCTCGCAGCGCGAGGCGTTGTGAGCTTGTAGATCTGCTATTTTTGGCTTAAGTTCTCCTCAGCAAAGGGATGCTAGGGTTCAAGTGGTTAGTGTAAAAAAATAAAATCATATCACACAAAGATTTGGCGGACCCCGTGTAGTAACTCTGAGGACCCCCTAGGGGTCCCGGGGTCCCTGTTGAAGACCCCTGCTTTAAGAACATTTTGCAAATTCTTCATTTGTTTTACATTTTGGGAGAAAAATTACCAATTTAACAAAGAGGTGCCGTCTATTCCTGTATCAAACACCATGTTCAAGTAAAGTCTACAATGCTTGTCATTTCATCAAGTTTCAGAAACAACTAAAGACGGTGGCTCTCAAAAGTTTCATATCAAGGACCCACAAATTAATATTCATTTGGCCAAGGATTGGGCCTCTTCCTTACTTCCTTCACATGTGTTACCAATGATACAAATGAAGGCTGTTATATTTAGTGTAGCACAGTGGTTCTCAAAGGACACCCATAACTCTGAGAGTGTTCAAATGGAACCAAATGGACTGTAATTTGTTTCCATTTATACACTCAGTTACACACCCGTAAGGGTCCATTTGGAACAGAGCCTTCATTAGCATCATTGGTAACACCTGTGAAGGGAAGTGAGGAAGAGGCCCGATTTATTTCCAATATGGCCGCTGATTCCAAAACTCCAGTTTGTGCCTCCTACCTCCAGCATGGTGGTGTTGTGTTACAGTGAAATTGGTGACCTTCAGAAAACATGCGACCATCTCGTGGACTTCACAAAAACATCACCATGTCCAAATGTAAATAACAACCGTTTGTTTGTTTATGAACAGAGCAACTCCGTGAAGTCCACAAGATGGACACATCTTTTGTCAGGTCACCAATTTCTCCATAACACTGGTGGAGGCAGAATGTTGAGGGTTGGGATTCGGCTTGAAAATAAAACCACAGACGTCTTGGTTCAGCTCTCAGCCGCTAGACCAGTGGCTCTCATACCAGTCATTAGTTACCATGAGTAGGCCTATAAACCCTAGGGTTTATACTAGACCAGTGGCTCTCAAAGAGTGACTGTTACCAGTCATCAGTTACCATGAGTATAAACCCTAGGGTTTATACTAGACCGGTCACAATTATTACATAATAGCCTAATTGCAATTATTTGAATTTGCAATTATGTTATGCATAATCGTCATAATCACTACCATGTTAAAAATGTTCATATATTTTCAAACATTTTGTGGAAATAGCAGATCTACCAGCTCAAAACATGTTGCGATGCCACACGTTTTGAGCTTGTAGATTGGCTATTTCCACTCTGCTAATTCCACTATGAATGTATTTTTTGTAATTAAATGATGTATATTATTTGTCATATCTACCTTGTGCAACTTTTGTTTACGAAGCCCTAAAAGCCTAAAATAAATTACATTTGTATTCATAATGTTCCAATGCTCAACGTCAAACACAATTAAATCTTTGATCACAATCATTTATGTGACAATGAATCGTCAACTTACATTTAATAATAATAACATAATGGTGACACAGCCCTAGTTTATAATGGCCAGCAGTGGTGGAAAAAAATACTGTTTTTTTTTACTTAAAGGTAGGGTAAGTGATATTTTTGGGTTAAAACAAAAAGTATTTTGTTAAAAGGTTAAAGCACTATATTGTGATAGTAATCATTGCTATAGAGTGTTTGTTCAGTAACAGGAGTCTCCCCGTCTCTCCAGCTCTTTAATAAACGGTGTCAAAATCTCAGCCAAGTCAGGAGAAAGTACCCATTTTTAAGCTTCATTTTTATAGTGTTCCTGTTCAAATTTTGCCTGCTCATTTCTTAGTGTCATCACTTCCAATTTCACTTGTTTAATCTATATCCTGATTGAGTTCTCTATCCTGATTGGATAAAATTGGAAATGAAACTGAAACTGAAACGAAAATGCATTTTCTGTTTTATAAAGAGCTGGAGAGACATGGAGACTCCTTATATGGACAGGACACTCTATAGTAACGAGCACTATCAGAACATAGACCCATTTTGCAATTATTTGAATAATTGCAAATCACTTACCCTACCTTTAAGTAAAAGTATCAATACTGCAATGTAGAAGAAATACTCTGTTACAAGTAAAAGTCCGGAATTCAAAATTCACTTGAGTGAAAGTACAAAGGCACAGGTATCAAAATGTACTTAAAGTACCAAAAATAAAAGTACTCATTATGTAAAATATCCCGTTTCACAAATTTCAAAATATATTAAAATCTTTTGAAAATAGCAGATCTACAAGCTCACAATGTGTCGCATCGCAACGCATTGTGAGCTTGTAGATCGGCTATTTTCAAATGGCCGAAATGTATATAGGGCTGAAGTGGTCAATACATTTTTTGTAATTATAATTAAAATCTACAAAGTAAATAGTAAGTAACTAAAGTTTTCAAATAAATGTAGTGAAGTAAAAAGTACAATATTTGGATCCGAGATGTAGTGGAGTAAAAGTAAAAGTATTGAAATTTGGAAATACTCAAGTAAAGTACAAATCCCTTGAAATTGTACTTAATACAGTACTCAAGTAAATGCACCTAGTTACTTTCCACCACTGCTGGCCAGGTGTGATCCAGGTACGTACCGTGTGGGGCCTCCCACCGCGTGGTTGAAGATAGCTGGTATTAATAGAGCCGCGTAGGTTGTATGGCACCACGTCCCGAGCACCGTACGCCTTGTATCTCGGACGGAGAGCGTTCGTTGGCACCGTTATACGTTTCAGCTCTCAGGGCTCGTTGCTGCGTCGACTCCATCGAGGTTCCATCTTCCTGCCCCTTGTCCTGAGTTACAGACACTCTATTACCAGCTATCTCCTGATGACTCCATCCATCCAGGACCTTCACTGTAGAACTCATACAGCGAGTCAAACGCTGAGTCATAGCTAGAAGCCATGACTCAGCGTTTTTAACTCACTGTATGAAGTAGATTTAGTCCACTCTGCTGAAGGTCACATGATTAACCTGCAAGACACAGATATACACCAACATTACATTTAATATATTGTATAATAATAGAAAATAGAGTTTTTAAGTAGGCTATAGTGCAGGGGTGATGCAACTTTGATGATGTAGACAGAGGGCCACAATATTTCCACACTCACTCCAGAGGGACACGTTGCATATTGTTGCTGTCGGGCAAACACCTCTTATCTCCTTATTTTTACTTTTTTTTGTGAATTAAATTCGTCATTCTAGTATGTCACGCAAAAGTAGCAAAAATAGCTGATCTACAAGCTCAAAGCGTGTCGCATCGCAACACGTTTTGAGCTTGTAGATCAGCTATTTTGGAATAGGAATCCTGAATTATGTTTTGGTATTTTTTTATTGGAATCCTGAAGTATTTTGTTTTATTTAATTTCAAATGGATTTACTTATACTTAAGTTAACTTTATGAACTTAAATACAAATACATTGGATATAAAGTCATTGAACTGATAATATACACTGAAGTAATTAAAGCGGGTCATGATTGCATGTTTGGAATTGGAACAGCTGAGATCAATAATATATCACTATTAACCTGCAGGCCGCATTAAGTTAAGGTGAGGGCCGCGTGAGGCCCCCGGGCCGCCAGTAGCCCATGTATTCTATAGTGTTAACCCTTTAAGACTGTGAACGCATCAGTGTAACCACTTTAACCATTAGCTTACACTTTGGCTATTCAAAAATAGCAGATCTACAACTGACCTTGTATATCTGATATGTTTTGAAAAATAGTGAAAATTTGAGAATTTCTTTTACAAAAATGTTAGCTTCTGGGGGGTCCCTGGAACAACTTATTTTTAGATGGGGGTCCACGGCCAAATACATATCATTTTGGGTGGTCCTTGTCCTTGACATGAAAAAGTTTGATTATAGCGACATACGTTTTTTTTTTTTAAACTGTTATGATTTAGAAGACATTTGTAGAATCCCCCCAGAAGCAAATATTAGTGTTAAAAATGTATATACAATATATATAAAACATATATATTGAAAAATGTGCACACATTTCCGTGATTTTTCAAAATAATAGCAGATCTACAAGCTCGTAGCGCGGCACCGAGTGCAGATATACAAGCTTATATCTGCTATTTTTTAATAGCCCAAAGCATAAGATAATGGTTAAAGTGGTTCAAATCTAAAATGACAGACACTATCCCGGTCTTAAAGGGTTAAGTATACGTTTGTCGTTGTCGGGCAGAAACCTCTCGTCCTATACTTGATCACACTACAGCGTCGCAATAAAAGCATCAACAGTAGCAGATCTACAAGCTTGAAACGTGGCACAAAGCAACACGTTTTGAGCTTGTAGATCTGCTACTTTTGCCATTTTTTTATCCTGAAAAGTAACAGTTTTGGACATTCTATAAGGTTTCCTCCCGATAGAGACGATATTATAGTTTCATCTTAGCCTTAGATCAAGACTCAGATTTCTTGTTATCGGTATTTTGATATCGATATTTAGTTTAGATGACCTAAACTCTGCCTGAGTGTTATTTATCTTATGTTACAATTTATCTCAGTTTAATCTCTATCCTTAGGCTTTTACATCGGGTTTGTTCTAGATATTTTATGAAAAGTATGAAATGTGAAAAGTGCTGTACAAATAAAATGTATTATGATGATCTCATCTATGACATTCTTGAACAGTCTCCAAAATTAGTGTTTGTAGTTAGTTCCATGTTAAAAGTCTCAAACATCTTGATAAATGTATATTACTCTAAATATAAAGTGTTTGTCCCAAATCCACAGATGTTATCCCACCATACGGACCCTTTATGTTCAGTAATATTCCGTATTATTCACTGAATAAATGTTTCAATCTGGTCTGTCTGAACAGCACTGTATATATCATTCAATGGGTGTAAGTGGCGCTGTTGCAGCAGGTGAACACCGGTATTACAACCCATGTAATTCAGGAAATACAATGACGTTCAATGACGTTCATCCACAGAGGGGATTAAAACACTTATTTATTAAACTATACTGAATATTAACTGGACACTAACACCCCGTATGTACGGATAACATCTGTGGCTTCCAGATAACCACTTTATATTTACACTGTATACATAAATATAGACGCACGAGCCTTCAACACAGAACCACACACTATTTGGTAAAGTGGCGCTGTTGCAGCAGGTGAACGCAGGTATTACACTCAATGTAAATGTGGAACTAGAACGGCGTTCAGACACACACGGGATGAAAACGCGTCTGTATTAAACTCTACGTAATATTACCGAACACAACAGACTCGTATGGGCGGGTCACATCCGTGGCTTTGGGTTTGAACACTTTATCTGTTGGATTGGGTTCATTTATGGGGATTTATGAGCCGTTTAAAACCACCAACAAACATCAGAGTCGATCACCATAAACAATACAATCCCTGACCGTCTTGATCCAAGACTAAAGTAGATTTACAAACACACATGAACGTATGGCGGGGTTAGATCTACAAACCCCCACACCGTGAGTGTTTAAACTTTAGATATAAATCAAACATTAGTTTACCTTCAGCAGAGGGGCGTGACGTGTAGCAAACCAAAATGTTTGAAACCAGACGGCGGACGTAGTGCGCCTGCGTCTCTTTTAAATCCGTAGTCACATCCGGTCTAAAGCCCCGCCTACTGGATCCGGTGTGTTGAACACGTTCACCCGGTCGTTACATAGACAAACCATTTCCGTTTTCTGACCGGATGTTCACCCTCTAGAGTGAATAGATCCACAGACTGCTTTTCACTCATCAACACTAAATCATCTTCACCTGTGCAGAGCAGCGGTGTAAAGTAACTAAGTACATGTACTCAAGTACTGTACTAAAGTACATTTTGTGTAGGTATTTGTACTTTACTTGAGTATTTCCAATTTCCAATACTTTTACTTAGTTCTACTCCACTACACCTCAGAGGCAAATATACTACTTTTACTCCACAACAATTACTTGAAAACTTTAGATAGTTACTTTATAGATTTTTTATATTATTTCAAAACATACATTAGCCACTACAGTCCTATGCATACTTAGGCTATTTGAAATCTACAAGCTCACAACGCGTTGCAAAGCGACGCCTTGTGAGCTTGTAGATCTGCTGTTTTCAAAGCATTTTTACAGATTTGGAAACGTGTGAAATGGGATATTCTGCAAAATTAGTACTTTTACTTTCAGCACTTAAGTATATTTTAATGTGAATACTTTTGTACTTTGCATATGTGAATCGTGTATATTTAATGAGATCATTTACATATTTGAATAAATTGTCTATTTAAAACCAGTATGTTTTAAAACAAAAAGAAAAACAATCCAATTTAAAATACAGCATCACAATCATTTTAACCACTTTATCCATATTTTATACTTTGGCCATTCAAAAATATCAGATCTACAAGCTCACAGCACAGCGCGTCACTTCGTGGCAGCGCAGCGAGCTTGTACATCTGATTTTCTTTTTCTTTTTTTTTTAAACATCTTGAAAATGTTTGGAACATTTTGAATAAATGTTGAATTTCTTAACATAACTCTTCTCTTCTGGGGGTCCCTGGCACTAAATATTTTCAGATGGGGGTCCCTGGGCCAGGGGGTCCCTAGGGGTCCGTGGCCATAAAGTATACATTAATGTGGGGGTCTACTGATCCATAATAATCTTCAGACACATGACATGTAGTGTCTGCTAATGGACACTAGATGGCGTCCAGACAGCAGTTTTCCAGTCTGTTCATGACATTCATTCATTGATTGATTGATTGATTGATTGATTGATTGATTGATTGAATACTTTATTATACATATTATATATTTATTATCAGAAGGTTGCAGAGAAAAAGTACATGAAGTAGGCTACAGTTTAAATACATGGTCAAATTAAATGGATTAAAAAGCTCATGAAAGCCTATAATGGCTTGTTTTCAAATGTACTCAATTCAAGACATTAAAAAACAGACAGATAAACACTACTATGCAGAACATCAGTGGTGGAAAAAGTACTCAAGTGTTTTACTACTAAAAGTATCAATACTGCAATTTAGAAGTACTCTGTTACAAGTAAAAGTCCGGAATTAAACATGTACTTGAGTAAAAGTACAAAAGTATTGGTATCAAAATGTAATTAAAGTACCAAAAGTAAAAGTGTTATGAATTATTATATTATATATTATATTAAAATGTTTGAAAATAGCAGATATACAAGCTCACAGCGCGTCGCATAGATCGTCTATTTTCAAACAGCCTAGGTATAAAATAGGGCTAAAGTGGTTAATGTATGTTTTATAATGTAATAATTTATATCTAGAAAGTAACTAGTAACTCAAGTTTTTTTAAAGTTTTTTTTATCAATTTTGTATTTATTTTTCAAGTAAAACAAACAGGTGAGATCACCAAAGCACACAAGGGGCCATACACAGGGAAAACCAAGACAAAAAAGGGAAAGGAAAAATAAACTCATAATAATACACATACACACATGTAGACATACAAAATAAAATAAAATAAATAAATACATACAAAACCCGGTCAGACAAAGAGACTCACAAAAAGCTAAATAAAAAGTCAAACAATAAACATGCATACATGCATTAGATGGAGACATGCATACATGCATTAAACAAAAACATAACACATATAACAAGCAAAACATTCAATACAATATGGACATCCACACGAACAGAAGAAAAAAACACAGACAAGTACAAGACAGGTACAGACAGGGACAGACCAACACGAGACAAACACAAGACAGCACAGGACAAGTACAGAAGATGTACAGGACATGTACAGGAGCCACAGGTACGGGGAAAGGGAGAAATGGACAAGGCCACAACCCAATACAGATTAAAACTCAAGTTTTCAAATAATTGTAGTGGAGTAAAAGTACAATATTTGCCTCTGAGATGTAGTGGAGTAGAAGTAAAAGTATAGACAATTGGAAATACTCCAGTAAAGTAAAAGTACCTCAAAATTGTACTCATTGTACTTGGGTCTGTAACTCAGAGAGTGTACAAATGGAACCAAATGGACCCTGACGGGTCCATTTGGTTCCATTTGTACACTCTCAGAGTTATATTAACATAGATTTTACATTAGAAATTGGGGCCCGGAGATAGAAATGCCATTAAATGGGGGTCCGTAGCCTAAATGCGTGTCAAACTGGGGGTCCTTGAAATTATAATGTTTGAGAATCCATGCTAGAGTGGTAAAAATCTTCTTTTATTATGGGGGTCCCTGGCGTATCTTTTTCAAATCGGGGTCCACGGGCCAATAAGTGTCACGTTTAACTAATAAACTAATTGTTACTTTACTGGAGTATTTCCAGTGTTCATTACTTTTACTTCTACTCCACTACATCTCAGAGGCAAATATTGTATTTTTACTCCACTACAATTGTTTGAAAACTTTAGTTACTAGTCACTTTGCAGATATAAATGATTATATTATGAAACATACATTAACCACTTTAAGACTACATCACAAAATTATGTAAGACTACATCACAAAAGACAAAAAACATCAGCATGATGTATTTTAATGTATCCTATGTCTTTGGGCATTCCCTTACATTCCTTATGTCTTCAAGGTTTTTTCAGGCCAAGGACCCCTTAGCTGAGAGAGGAAGATCAAGCAGCCTAGCTCTCCTAGCTCTTCATTAGAACCATAGAGACACGCGGCCGGGCCGGAAGCGGAAGGCCTACAAATTCACGCCCACTTTTGAGTTAGCGCCGCTACTCAATGTCCGTTAGAACGATGAACTGCAGCTGCCAATGCAATCCCTATGAGAGGATATGAGAGTTAGCCTACTTTTAAAATATTCCTACATTAACTGGAGACGATATTGATTTAAATAAAAATATGTTTCCAAATGTATGGAGTGTCTTTGTCAACATATCTTCTTGTTTTCTTGATAGTTGATGTGTTTCACATTTAATTTGCCACTTTAACGAGTTACCCATAATGTTAACACAGCAGAGGAGAGACGGCAGACAGACACGTTGTCGCATTTCAGTGACATCACTGTCTTTACGAGCGCCGAGCGGTGACCAGTGGCGTACCCACTGTAGAGGCAGGAGAGGCGGTCGCCTGCCCAACTAAGATCTCGCCTCCCCTAAAAAAAACAAATAACCCGAAAAGGTGTCAATGCGTGCTTAATGTCCTCAAAGTCACGCATCCAACAAGCTTTGAACTGAGCAGATTGGACCTTCTGTTCCAGAGACAATGACCAAAACATATTGAAAACGGCCACTTTCGCCAGTTTTCTGGGTATTGAAAACCTCAAGGGATGCGTCCGTGACGTATATACCATGCGACCACTTAAACTCTAGATCTCCGATGCTAGCGGTTTTGACATACTGATGGAGTATATTATAGTATATTGTGGGTAGTATATCGAGAAGGCAGATATGGGACAGTAAAAAGGAGAAATTAAACAAATGGGACACTTTATTAGAACACAAAAAGAATCGCTACAGCTTCAGTAGTTAAACAGTGAAATTACAGTATTTTACAATACCTCTCATAGAGATTGCATTGAGAGCTGCAGTTCATCGTTCTAACGGACCCTGAGTAGCGGCGCTGTCTCAAAAGTGGGCGTGAATTTGTAGGCCTTCCGCTTCCGGACGTGTGTCTCTATTGGACAGCCTGTCTGTCTCTCCTAGCTCTTCATTAGAACCATTGGACAGCCTTTCTGTCTCTCCTAGCTCTTCTTTAGAACCATTGGACAGCCTGTCTGTCTCTCCTAGCTCTTCATTAGAACCATTGGACAGCCTGTCTGTCTCTCCTAGCTCTTCATTAGAACCATTGGACAGCCTGTCTGTCTCTCCTAGCTCTTCATTAGAACCATTGGACAGCCTGTCTGTCTCTCCTAGCTCTTCATTAGAACCATTGGACAGCCTGTCTGTCTCTCCTATAGCTCCTCCTCCTCCAGATCATTCTCCACAGGATGGAATCACCAGCAACAACTGCTGGTCACGGCTGGCAGCACTCTGAACCATATTTCCTGAGGGTCCTTGGAGAAAAAAGGCTTTTAAAGGCTTTGAAAAGCCTGGTTTGATGATGCAGGTACATCAGTCAAGTTCTCCCTCTCTGTACAACGTTAGAGATTTATAGGCGTGGGTTGATTTGCCGGCTCTGCCTCTGTGCTTTTTCTGCCGCCTTCTGAAAATTGCGAGCTATTTTTTGGGGAAAATGGCCTCATTAGTTTGTCCCGGGAAAGCAGCGGTGGTCGTGTGTGAGTGTCGGGCGCCACGCTGCTGAGAGCGTTGGAGGCTCGGCGTGTGGCGGTGTTTAATGATATGCCACCATGCCAGCGGCGTTTGGTCAAACCTTTGGACTGAACAATGACATGGAAACAACGCTCCCAACTGGAAACAAGGGCTGAAGGAAAAGAGGGAATGATGGACGAAGAGAGAGAAAGAGAGACAGAGACACAGCATTGTGTGGTTCTCCATTGTGGTATTGTGTTTCTCATTTACTTGTGTTTCCAATGTGCTGAATATAAATGGAGTGTGGAGCATTCCAGTATTGATCACAACATTTGTTGTAAAATTAAGTAAGTTGACAGTCATTTTGAAGGTCAGTAATGCACAGAGCTTTCCCTCAATCATTTAGTTGGGAGGTCCAAACGAGAGATGAACACATTAGAAAACTAGAAAAAGTGCTCCTCGGAGCACAGGTCTCCTCCGCCAGGTCAGGTAGGTTATTGTGGTCTCCTGGTTGCGCTACAATAGGCCAATGTGAAAAGGGTGCCATTTCTTCTTAAGCCTTGCACGGCAATCGGACACTGCATTCATGATTTGAGGTATTTTGTTCAAAAAAATAGTTTTGCTAAATTAGACCTCCTGGTGGCGCTATAACAGGCCAATGTTAAAATGGTGGCATTTGTTCCTCAACGTAGTGCGAATGTGCGTGCAAAGTTTCACCGCAATCAGATGCTGCGTTCATTATTTGCAACATTTTGTTCAAAACGGGCCACTCCTGCAAACTGTCAATGTCAATCTTAGCCAATGAGGATGGAATATGAAAAATCTAATCTGCCCTGTAGGTGGCGCCGCCATTGCTGCGGTGTCAGACACAGTCAGCTGCTGCTGCGGTGTCAGTCAGCTGCAGTCACTGACTGCTCACGTTACTCTTTTACCTGGCTGTCACTGGCTGTCAGTTTGGTGACTTTGTTTTTCACAACCAAGTTAGTACTAGTTAGTAAAAGTTAGTAATAAACCAAGCAGGTAAAGAGTAACGTCGTCAACAGACGGACAGAACCGCAGCAGCAGCTGACTGAGTCTGACACCGCAGCAATGGCGGCGCCACCTACAGGGCAGCGCTCCGTGGATTTGTGTATAGAGAGCATGTCTACCGATTTGCGTGAAATTTGGATTAAATCTGAAGAAGTAATATCCAAAAATGTGTTTTATATAAGTTGGCCTCCTGGTGGCGCAACAAAAGGCAGATGTGAAAAATGCAGGGCAAAGGTTTTTCCCTGGCCTCTAGGGAGTGCGCATACAAAGTTGTACAGATCGGTGCAGTTATAGGTAAAAACACAAATCGGCCTGTAATAGCGCCACCATGAGGCTGATTTGAAAAATTTCAAGTGGTATTTCTTCCTCTGCCAAGTGAAAATGTGCGTGCAAAATGTCACGGAGGCATTTTGTTCAAAACGGAGCACTGCTGCAAACTTTGGAAGACATTTTTAGCCAATCAGGATGGAATATGAAAAATCTGAAAAACCTGTTTGGTTTAATGACTATAGAGATACTGTGTACCGATATGCGTGACTTTTGGACAAAATATATAGGAGTAGTACTGTCAAAAAATTTTTTTTGCAAAAAGCGGCCTCCTGGTGGCGCTATAACCGGCCCATGTGAAAAATTTGGGGCAGAGGTTCTGAATTGGAATCCAGGGAGTGTGTGTGCACAGTTTCACTGCGATCAAGCCAACGGAGCCAGAGATTAGCTGCTCACAGACGGATGGACAGACAGACGGACAGACGGACAGACAGACAGACGGACGGATGGACGGACAGGGTGCAAAATATACTCTCTCTCCATGCCTTACGGCCTGGCGGAGACAAAAATACAAATACAAATAAAGCAAAGAGTTTCAAATGAAGGGTGAGAGAGTCAAAGCAGAGAGAGTTACAGGTTAAGAGTTGTTTAAATGAAGGGTGTGAGAGTCAAAGCACAGAGAGTTACAGGTAAAGAGTTGTTTAAATGAAGGGTGAGAGAGTCAAAGCAGAGAGAGTTACAGGTAAAGAGTTGTTTAAATGAAGGGTGAGAGAGTCAAAGCAGAGAGAGTAGCAGATAAAGAGTTGTTTAAATGAAGGGTGAGAATGAATGAATGCTTTATTGCAGACTCAAGGTCCATAGATACATACAGATACAGACTCCAACAATAAACATGAATTAAAAACAGTCCTTTTCACATTAAATTGGGACGGTTATAAATACAAGCAGTTAAGCCAATGTCTCCTAAGACTAGAGGTGTATATCTGATGCAACTCTTCACAGGGTTATTTATATTGACAATGATGGTATTCTCAGACTCATCCAAACGGCACATGAATCTGTGCATTAGATTCCTAAGAACAGCTTGGAGAGTATTTACTCTTGCAGCCACAAACATTGCGCTTGCACTGCTCCATCTAGGCCTTTTGAGTAAAATTCTCATTGCATCATTATATGCAACTTGCAGTTTCTGTAAACTTGCTCTCTTGTACCTTGACCACAAGTGGGCAGTGTAGAGTGGTGTGCAGTAAGCTCTGAACAGAGTGATCTTAACCGCTTCAGAGCACATGCTGAACTTACGTGCGAGGATGTTCGCCTGCGCATACATCCTACGGCACTGTCTGTGAATATCATCATCGTCTGTCATGTGTTCTGTAATAAAATGGCCGAGATACTTGACCTTACTACAGACATTGAGCACATTAAAAGAAAGTTTAAAATCGGGAAATATTTGACCCTTGTCCTCTCTAGTTCTACAGATTAAAACAACACTCTTACTGGCGTTATACATGACATCATTTTCAATACCATACACAGTGCAAATGTTGAGTAGCTGCTGGAGACCAGCGCTACTTGGGCTCAGTACCACCAGGTCATCCGCATACATCAGGTTATTCACTAGATTATCACCCAGCATACATCCAGTGTTACAGGCATTTAACTGCTTAGACAGATCATCCATATATAAATTAAAAAGTACAGGGGACAAAATTCCCCCCTG